>NW_027182452.1:2100000-2176777 GCF_040938575.1 Ambystoma mexicanum
TAACATGAGTTGGGATATCCAAATCCTTCCCCTTCCAAACCTTAGACCCTTCCTTTATCATGAGATGTGATATCCAACTCCTTCCCATTCCAATCCTGAGACCCTTCCCATATCATGAGATTTGTTAACTCAATGCTTCTAATATCAAACTTGAGACCCTCCCTATAGCATGAGATGTGATATCCAAGTCCTTCCCATTCCAATCCTGAGACCCTTCCTATAGCATGAGATGTGATATCTCAATGCTTCTAATACCAAAACTGAGACCCTTCCTATAACATGATATGGGATATCCAACTCCTTCCCATTCCAATCCTAAAACCCTTCTGATCGCAGAGATGTGATATCTCAATGCTTATACCAAACCTGAGACCCTTCCTATGGCATAAGATGTCATATACAACTCCTTCCCATTCCAATCCTGAGACCCTTCCTATAGCATGAGATGTGATAATTCAATGCTTATACCAAACCCGAGACCCTTCCTATAGCATGAGATGTGATATCCCATTCCTTCCCATTCCAAAATGAGACCCTTCCTATAGCATGAGATGTGATGTCTCAATGCTTCTAATACCAAATCTAAGATCCTTCCTATAACACGAGATGTGATATCAAAATCCTTCCCCTTCCAAACCTGAGACCCTCCCTTTGGCATGAGATGTGATATCCAACTCCTTCCCATTCCAATCCTGAGACCCTTCCTACAGCATGAGATGTGATATCTCAATGATTCTAATAACAAACCCGAGACCCGTCCTATAACATGAGATGGGATATCCAACTCCTTCCCATTCCAATCCTGAGACCCTTCCTATAGCATGAGATGTGATATCTCAATGCCTCTAATACCAAACATGAGATCCATTTTCTAACATGAAATGTGATATCCAACTCCTTCCCTTTCCAAACCTGAGAGCCTACCTATAGCATGAGATGTGATATCCAAGTCCTTCCCATTCCAATCCTTAGACCCTTCCTACAGCATGAGATGTGATATCTCAATGATTCTAATACCAAACCTGAGACCCGTCCTATAACATGAGATGGGATATCCAACTCCTTCCATTTCAATCCTGAGACACTTCCGATAGCAGAGATGTGATATCTCAATGCTTATACCAACCCTGAGACCCTTCCTCTAACATGAGATGTGGTATCCAACTCCTTCGCATTCCAAACATGAGACCCTTCCTATAGCAAGAATGTAATATCCATCTCCTTCCCATTCCAATCCTGAGACCATTCCTATAGCATGAGATGTGATATCTCAATGCTTCTAATAGCAAACCTCTGATCCTTCCTATGACATGAGATGTGATATCCAATTCCTTCCCATGCCAAACCGGAGACCCTTCCTACAGCATGTGATGTGATATCTCAATGCTTCTACTAATACCAAACCCGAGACCCGTCCTATAGCATGAGATGTGATATCCAACTCCTTCCCATCCCAATCCTGAGATACTTTCGATAGCAGAGATGTGATATCTCAATTCTTATACCAAACCTGAGACCCTTCCTATAACATGAAATGGGATATCCAACTCCTTCCCATTCCAAACCTGAGACCCTTCCGATAGCAGAGATGTGATATCTCAATGTCTCTAATACCAAACCTGAGATCCTTCCGATAGCATGAGATGTGATATCTCAATGCTTCTAATACCAAACCTGAGATCCTTCCTATAACATGAGATTTGATATCCAAATCCTTCCCGTTCCAAACCTGAGACCCTTCCGATAGCATGAGATGTGATATCTCAATGCCTCTAATACCAAACCTGAGATCCTTCCGATAGCATGAGATGTGATATGTCAATGCTTCTAATACCAAACCTGAGATCCTACCTCTAACATGAAATGTGATATCCAACTCCTTCCCTTTCCAAACCTGAGAGCCTTCCTATAGCATGAGATGTGATATCCAAGTCCTTCTCATTCCAATCCGGAGACCCTTCCTATAACATAAGATGTGATATCCAACTCCTTCTGAGTCCAACCTGAGACCCTTCCTATAGCATGAGATTGGATATCCAACTCCTTCCAAATCCAATCCTGATACCCTTCTGATTGCATGAGATGTGATATCCCAATGCTTCTACCAAACCTGAGACCCATACTATGACATCAGATGTGATATCAAACTGCTTCCCATTCCAATCTTGAGACCCTTCCTATAGCTTGAGATGTGATATCCAACTCCTTCCCATTCCAATTCTGATACCCTTCCTATACCATGAGACTTGATATCTCAATGCTTCTACCTACCTACCATACTATTGCATGAGATGTGATATCAAACTCCTTCCAATTCCAATCCTGAGAACCTTCCTATAACATGAGATGAGATATCCAAATCCTTCCCCTTCCAAACCTTAGACCCTTTCTTTATCATGAGAAGTGATATCCAACTCCTTCCCATTCCAATCCTGAGACCCTTCCGATAGTATGAGATGTGATATCCCAATGCTTCTAATACCAAACCTGAGACCCTTCCTATAGCATGACATGTGATATCAAACTCCTTCCCATTCCAATCCTGAGACTCAGGTCCCCCGTCTAACCTTCTCACCACTCCTAGCTCCCGGATTGATCCTGCTCTCCTGCTGTCTCTTTTCTCCCTTCTTCGGCTTCCTTGCCTCTCTCCTTCCTCATCTGCCCTAGTTCAGGCTCCTTCTACACCTCCGCAGGGAGTACCTGATTTGTTCCCCTCCCCACTCTCAACTCTCATTCAGTTTCAAACAATCTGACATCTGACACTTCCTCGAAGAATCTGACAATGATGTCCTTGGTCTAACCGAGATATGGTTGACGGCTAGCGCTGTCTCGAGCTTTGACACTCTCCTTCCTGATGACAAGTTCCTCTCCATGCCCAGATCCAACCGTTCTTGTGGGGCAGTATCCTTGATTCCCGTAGTAGATTGCTTTCCTATGCAGGCCGACTCCTCTTACGAATGCCTTGTCTGCATTCATTCTCTCTGTCCTGGCCATTCTCTCACCGTGGCTATTTACCTGCCCCCTTCATCTCTCAGTGGATGGACTTCTCCATCCTGGCCTCCTACCACTCAACTCCGCCTACTTTGAGAATTCAACATGAACCTGTATGCTTCCTGACCTGGACTTTTACGAGATCTGCAACTCTTCATGCCGCTGGCCCTTCACACTCTGCAGGGAATACTCTGGATTTTCTGATCTCAGACCTCCCCCTCTGTAACCCTCTCAACAATTCTCTCCCATGGTGATCACGTTCTCCTCTCCAAAGAAGGATAACTACCAGCTGTTCCTCCTCAGAGGCGTTCTTCCTTTCTGTCCCTGGTCCCTGCACCGTTTCGCCTTGCAAACACTCGCTTCCCTGCTCTCTGGTTTAGAAGCTGTTCCTTCTCAGAGGCCTTCTTCCTTTCTGTCCTTGGCCTCTGCATCGTTTCGCGTTGCAAGTACTCGCTTCCCAGCTCTCTGGTTTAGACGCGTTTCCTGCCTTCTCTCCTCTTCCAGCTGCCTTCAAACCAACAAATGAGCTTCAAAAGAAACACGTTGCTCAGAATGCTTTATAACACCCATTATTCAACATGTAGCCGTAACCCGCTAGACGTATTGAAACGTGCTAAAAACTAGCAAAAACAGCTAGAAAATGTATTTTCCTCGCGTTTTTGTAAATGCGAATTCTGGTGGATTCCCATTTTGTACTCGGTTCGTGCATTTGTTCAGTGGAATCCTGATGCTTTTAACCACTCGTCACCCATGCAAGGGGGGGGGGATCAAAATCTACTGTTCACAGGCTGAATGTATACTGCTGAAATCTTCAATGCATTATCGGGTAATCCGACTGTTCTGGGAATCCTGAGTATTCCCAGCAGTTTGTAGGGCCAGCGACATGAAGAGTTGCCGATCTCGTAAAAGTCCAGGTCAGGAAGCATACAGGTTCATGTTGAATTCTCCAAGTAGGCGGAGTTGAGTGGTAGGAGGCCAGGATGGAGAAGTCCATCCACTGAGAGAGGAAGGGGGCAGGCAAATAGCCACGGTGAGAGAATGGGCAGGAAAGAGAGAATGCATGCAGACAAGGCATTCGTGAGAGGAGTCGGCCTGCATAGGAAAGCAATTTACTACAGGAATCAAGGATACTCCCCCTCAAGAACGGTTGGATCTGAGCATGGGGAGGAACTCTTCAGGGAGGAGAGTGTCAAAGCTCGAGACAGCGCTGGCCGTCAACCATGTCTCGGTTAGACCAAGGACATCAAGGTCGGGTTCTTCCGGGAAATGGCAGATGTCAGATGAGTGTTTGAAACTGAGTGAGAGTTGAGAGTGGGGAGGGGTACAAATCAGTAATCCCTGCGGAGGTGTAGAAGGAGCCTGAACTAGGGCAGATGAGGAAGGAGAGAGGAAAGGAAGCAGAAGAAGGGAGAGAAGAGACAGAAGGAGAGCATGATCAATCCGGGAGCTAGGTGTGGTGAGAAGGTTAGACGGGGAGGTCTGAGTCTCAGGATTGGAATGGGAAGGAGTTGGATATCACATCTCATGTTATAGGGAGGTTCTCAGGTTTGATATTAGAAGCATTCAGATATCACATCTCATGCTATAGGAAGTGTCTCAGGATTGGAATGGGAAGGAGTTGGATATCCCATCTCATGCCATAGGAAGGGTCTCAGGTTTGGAAGGGGAAGGATTTGGATTGCACATCTCATGTTATAGGATGGTTCTCATGTTTGGTTTTAGAAACATTGAGATATCACATCTCATGCTATCGGAAGGGTCTCAGGTTTGGAATGGGAAGGAATTGGATATCACATCTCATGTTATAGGAAGGATCTCAGGTTTGGTATTAGAAGCATTGAGATATCACATCTCATGGTATAATAAGGGTCTCAGGATTGGAATGGGAAGGAGTTGGATATCACATCTCAAGCTATAGGAAGGGTCTCAGGTTTGGGAAGGGAAGGATTTGGATTGCACATCTCATGTTATAGGATGGTTCTCATGTTTGGTATTAGAAGCATTGTGATATCACATCTCATGCTATAGGAAGGGTCTCAGGATTGGAATGGGAAGGAGTTGGATATCACATCTCATGCTAAAGGAAGGGTCTCAGGTTTGGAAGGGGAAGGATTTGGATCTCACATATGTTTTAGGACGGGTCTCAGGTTTGATATTAGAAGCATTGAGATATCACATCTCATGGTATAGGAAGGGTCTCAGGATTGGAATGAGAAGGAGTTGGATAGCACATCTCAAGCTATCTCAGGATTGGAATGGGAAGGAGTTTGATATCACATCTCAAGCTATAGGAAGGGTTTCAGGATTGGAATGGGAAGGAGTTGGATATCACATCTCATGTTATAGGAAGGGTTTCAGGATTGGAATGGGAAGGATTTGGATATCACATCTCATGCTAAAGGAAGGTTCTCAGGTTTGGAAGGTGAAGGAGTTGGATATCACATCTCATGCTAAAGGAAGGGTCTCAGGTTTGGAAGGTGAAGGATTTGGATATCATATCACATGTTATAGGACGGGTCCCAGGTTTGGTATTAGAAGCATTGAGATATCACATCTCATGGTATAGGAAGGGTCTCAGGATTGGAATGGGAAGGAGTTGGATATCCCTTCTCATGCTATAGGAAGGGTCTCAGGTTGGAATGAGAAGGAGTTGGATATCACATCTCATGTTATAGGAAGGGTCTCAGTATTGGAATGGGAAGGATTTGGATATCATATCTCTTGATATAGGAAGGGTCTCATGTTTTTTATTAGAAACAGAGATATCACATCTCATGCTATAGGAAGGGTTTCAGGATTGGAATGGGAAGGATTTGGATATCACATCTCATGCTAAAGGAATGTTCTCAGGTTTGGAAGGTGAAGGAGTTGGATATCACATCTCATGCTAAAGGAAGGGTCTCAGGTTTGATAGAAGCATTGAGATATTACATCTCATGCTATAGGAAGGGTCTCAGGATTGGAATGGGAAGGAATTGGATATCACATCTCATGCTAAAGGAAGGGTCTCAGGTTTGATAGAAGCATTGAGATTTCACATCTCATGCTATAGGAAGGGTCTCAGGTTGGTATAAGCATTGAGATATCACATCTCTGCTATCGGAAGGGTCTCAGGATAGGAATGTGAAGGACTTAGATATCACATCTCATGCTATAGGGAGGGTCTCAGTTTTGATAGAAGCATTGAGATATCACATCTTATGCTATAGGAAGGGTCTCAGGTTTGCTATAAGCATTGAGATATCACATCTCTGCTACCGTAAGGGTCTCAGGATAGGAATGGGAAGGATTTAGATATCACATCTCATGCTATAGGGAGGGTCTCAGTTTTGATATTAGAAGCATTGAGATATCACATCTCAAGCTATCTCAGGATTAGAATGGGAAGGAGTTTGATATCACATCTCAAGCTATAGGAAGGGTCTCAGGTTTGGAAGGGGAAGGATTTGGATCTCACATCTCATGTTTTAGGACGGGTCTCAGGTTTGGTATTAGAAACATTGAATTATCACATCTCATGGTATAGGAAGGGTCTCAGGATTGGAATGGGGAGGAGTTGGATATCACATCTCATGCTATAGGAAGGGTCTCAGGTTTGGTAAAAGCATTGAGTTATAACATCTCATGCTATAGGAAGGGTCTCAGGATTGGAATGGGAAGGAGTTGGATATCACATCTCATGCCATAGGAAGGGTCTCAGGTTTGGTATAAGCATTGAGATATCACATCTCTGCTTTCGTAAGGGTCTCAGGATTGGTATAGGAAGGAGTTGGATATCCCATCTCATGCTTTAAGAAGGATCTCAGGTTTGGTATTAGAAGCATTGAGATAGCACATCTCATGCTATAGGAAGGGTCTAAGGATTGGAATGGGAAGGAGTTGGATATCACATCTTATGCTATAGGAAGGGTCTCAGGTTTGGTATTACAAGCATTGTGATATTACATCTCATGCTATAGGAAGGGTATCAGGATTGGAATGGGAAGGATTTGGATATCACATCTCATGCCATAGGAAGGGTCTCAGGTTGGAATGGGAAGGAGTTTCATATCACATCTCAAGCCATAGGAAGGGTCTCAGGTTTGGAAGGGGAAGGATTTGGATCTCACATCTCATGTATTAGGACGGGTCTCAGGTTTGGTATTGGAAGCATTGAGATAGCACATCTCATGGTATAGGAAGGGTCCCAGGATTGGAATGGGAAGGAGTTGGATATCACATCTCAAGCTATCTCAGGATTGGAATGGGAAGGAGTTTGATATCACATCTCAAGCTATAGGAAGGGTCTCAGGTTTGGAAAGGGAAGGATTTGGATTTCACATCTCATGTTGTAGGATGGTTCTCATGTTTGGTTTTAGAAGCATTGAGATATCACATCCCATGCTATCGGAAGGGTCTCAGGTTTGGAAAGGGAAGGATTTGGATTTCACATATGTTACAGGATGGTTCTCAGGTTTGGTTTTTAGAAGCATTAAGATATCACATCTCATGCTATAGGAAGGGTCTCTGGTTTGGAATGGGAAGGAGTTGGATACACATCTCATGTTATAGGAAGGATCTCAGGTTTGGTATTAGAAGCATTGAGATATCACATATCATGCTATAGGAAAAGTCTCAGGATTGGAATGGGAAGGAGTTGGATATCACATCTCATGCTAAAGGAAAGGTCTCAGGTTTGGAAGGGGAAGGATTTGGATCTCACATATGTTTTAGGACGGTCTCAGGTTTGGTATTAGAAGCATTGAGATATCACATCTCATGGTATAGGAAGGGTCTCAGGATTGGAATGGGAAGGAGTTGGATAGCACATCTCAAGCTATCTCAGGATTGGAATGGGAAGGAGTTTGATATCACATCTGAAGCTATAGGAAGGGTTTCAGGATTGGAATGGGAAGGATTTGGATATCACATCTCATGTTATAGGAAGGGTCTCAGGTTTGGAATGGGAAGGATTTGGATATCACATCTCTTGCTAAGGAAGGGTCTCAGTTTTTTATTAGAAACATTGAGATATCACATCTCATGTTATAGGTAGGGTCTCAGGATTGGAATGGGAAGGATTTGGATATCACATCTCATGATAAAGGAAGGGTCTCAGGTTTGGAAGGGGAAGGATTTGGATATCATATCTCATGTTATAGAACGGGTCCCAGGTTTGGTATTTGAAACATTGCGGTTCACATCTCATGGTATAGGAAGGGTCTCAGGATTGGAATGGGAAGGAGTTGGATATCACATCTCATCCAATAGGAAGGGTCTCAGGTTTGGAATGGGAAATAATTGGATATCACATCTCATGTTATAAGGAAGGATCTCAGGATTGCAATGGGAAGGAGTTGGATAACCCTTCTCATGCTATAGGAAGGGTCTCAGGTTGGAATGGGAAGGAGTTGGATATCACATCTCATGTATAGGAAGGGTCTCAGGATTTGAATGGGAAGGATGTGGATATCACATCTCTTGCTATAGGAAGGGTTTCAGGTTTTTTATTAGAAACATTGAGATATCACATCTCATGCTATAGGAAGGGTTTCAGGATTGGAATGGGAAGGATTTGGATATCACATCTAATGCTAAAGGAAGGGTCTCACGTTTGGAAGGGGAAGGATTTGGATATCACATCTCATGTTATAGGACGGGTCCCAGGTTTGGTATTAGAAGCATTGAGATATCACAACTCATGCCATAGGAAGGGTCTCAGGATTGGAATGGGAAGGAGTTGGATATCACATCTCATGCTAAAGGAAGGGTCTCAGGTTTGATAGAAGCATTGAGATATCACATCTCATGCTATAGGAAGGGTCTCAGGATTGGAATGGGAAGGATTTGGATATCACATCTCATGCCATAGGAAGGGTCTCAGGTTGGAATGGGAAGGCTTTGGATATCACATCTCATGTTATAGGTAGGGTCTCAGGATTGGAATGGGAAGGATTTGGATATCACATCTCATGCTAAAGGAAGGGTCTCAGGTTTGGAAGGGGAAGGATTTGGATATCATATCTCATGTTATAGAACGGGTCCCAGGTTTGGTATTTGAAACATTGCGGTTCACATCTCATGGTATAGGAAGGGTCTCAGGATTGGAATGGGAAGGAGTTGGATATCACATCTCATCCAATAGGAAGGGTCTGAGGTTTGGAATGGGAAATAATTGGATATCACATCTCATGTTATAGGAAGGATCTCAGGATTGCAATGGGAAGGAGTTGGATATCCATTCTCATGCTATAGGAAGGGTCTCAGGTTGGAATGGGAAGGAGTTGGATATCACATCTCATGTTATAGGAAGGGTCTCAGGATTTGAATGGGAAGGATGTGGATATCACATCTCTTGCTATAGGAAGGGTCTCAGGTTTTTTATTAGAAACATTGAGATATCACATCTCATGCTATAGGAAGGGTTTCAGGATTGGAATGGGAAGGATTTGGATATCACATCTCATGCTAAAGGAAGGGTCTCAACGTTTGGAAGGGGAAGGATTTGGATATCACATCTCATGTTATAGGACGGGTCCCAGGTTTGGTATTAGAAGCATTGAGATATCACAACTCATGCCATAGGAAGGGTCTCAGGATTGGAATGGGAAGGAGTTGGATATCACATCTCATGCTAAAGGAAGGGTCTCAGGTTTGATAGAAGCATTGAGATATCACATCTCATGCTATAGGAAGTGTCTCAGGATTGGAATGGGAAGGAGTTGGATATCGCATCTCATGCCATAGGAAGGGTCTCAGATTTGGTATAAGCATTGAGATATCATATCACATCTAATGCTATAGGAAGGGTCTCTGGATTGGAATGGGAAGGACTTGGATATCACATCTCATGCTATAGGACGGGTCCCAGGTTTGGTATTAGAAGCATTGAGATATCACAACTCATGCCATAGGAAGGGTCTCAGGATTGGAATGGGAAGGAGTTGGATATCACATCTCATGCTAAAGGAAGGGTCTCAGGTTTGATAGAAGCATTGAGATATCACATCTCATGCTATAGGAAGTGTCTCAGGATTGGAATGGGAAGGAGTTGGATATCACATCTCATGCCATAGGAAGGGTCTCAGATTTGGTATAAGCATTGAGATATCATATCACATCTAATGCTATAGGAAGGGTCTCAGGATTGGAATGGGAAGGAGTTGGATATCACATCTCATGATAAAGGAAGGGTCTCAGGTTTGGAAGGGGAAGGATTTGGATATCACAACTCATGTTATAGGACGGGTGTCAGGTTTGGTATTAGAAGCATTGAGATAGCAAGTCTCCTGGTATAGGAAGGGTCTCAGAATTGGAATGGGAAGGAGTGGGATATCACATCTCAAGCTATAGGAAGGGTCTCGGGATTGGAATGGGAAGGAGTTTGATATCACATCTTATGCCATAGTATGGGTCTCAGGTTTGGTAGAAGCATTGGGATATCACATCTCATGCTATCGGAAGGGTATCAGGATTGGATTTGGAAGTAGTTGGATATCCCATCTCATGTTATAGGAAGGCTCTTAGGTTTGGAAGGGGAAGGAGTTGGATATCACATTTCATGTTAGATGTAGGATCTCAGGTTTGGTATTAGAGGCATTGAGACATCACATCTCATGCTATCAGAAGGGTCTAAGGATTGGAATGGGAAGGAGTTGGATATCACATCTCACGCTAAAGGAAGGGTCTCAGGATTGGAATGGGAAGGACTTCGATATCACATCTCATGTTATAGGAAGGCTCTCAGGTTTGGAAGGGGAAGGAGTTGGATATCACATTTCATGTTAGATGTAGGATCTCAGGTTTGGTATTAGAGGCATTGAGACATCACATCTCATGCTATCAGAAGGGTCTAAGGATTGGAATGGGAAGGAGTTGGATATCACATCTCACGCTAAAGGAAGGGTCTCAGGATTGGACTGGGAAGGAGTTTGATATCAAATCTCATGTTATAGGAAGGGTCTCAGGTTTGGTATTAGAAGCATTGAGATATCACATCTCATGCTATAGGAAGTGTCTGAGGATTGGAATGGGAAGGAGTCGGATATCATATCTCATGCTATAGGAAGTGTCTCAGGTTTGGTAGAAGCATTGAGATATCACATCTCATGCTATAGGAAGAGTCTCAGGATTGGAATGGGAAGGAGTTGGATATCACATCTCATGCTATAGGACGGCTCTCAGGTTTGGAAGGGGAAGGAGTTGGATATCACATTTCATGTTAGAGGTAGGATCTCAGGTTTGGTATTAGAGGCATTGAGACATCACATCTCATGCTATCAGAAGGGTCTCAGGATTGGAATGGGAAGGAGTTGGATATCACATCTCACGCTAAAGGGAGGGTCTCAGGTTTGGAAGGGGAAGGATTTGGATATCACATCTCATGTTATAGGAAGGATCTCAGGTTTGGTATTAGAAGCATTGAGATATCACATCTCATGCTATGGGAAGGATCTCAGGTTTGGTATTAGAAGCATTGAGACATCACATCTCATGCTATCAGAAGGGTCTCAGGATTGGAATGGGAAGGAGTTGGATATCACATCTCATGCTAAAGGGAGGGTCTCAGGTTTGGAAGGGGAAGGATTTGGATATCACTTCTCATGTTATAGGAAGGATCTCAGGTTTGGTATTAGAAGCATTGAGATATCACATCTCATGCTATAGTAAGGGTCTCAGGATTGGAATGGGAAGGAGTTGGATATCACATCTCATGCTAAAGGAAGGGTGTCAGGTTTGGTAGAAGCATTGAGATATCCCATCTCATGCTATAGGAGGGGTCTCAGGATTGGAATGGGAAGGAGTTGGATATCACATCTCATGCCATAGGAAGGGTCTCAGGTTTGGTATAAACATTGAGATATCACATCTCTGCTATCCGAAGGGTCTCAGGATTGGAATGGGAAGGACTTAGATATCACATCTCATGCTATAGGGAGGGTCTCAGTTTTGTTATTAGAAGCATTGAGATATCACATCTCATGCTATCGGAAGGGTCTCAGGATTGGAATGAGAAGGAGCTGGATATCACATCTCATGCTAAAGGAAGGGTCTCAGGTTTGGAAGGGGAAGGATTTGGATATCACATCTCATGTTATAGGACGGGTCTCAGGTTTGGTATTAGAAGCATTAAGATATCACATCTCATGGTGTTGGAAGGGTTTCAGGATTGGAATGGGAAGGAGTTGGATATCATATCTCATGCTATAGGAAGGGTCTCAGGATTGGATTGGGAAGGAGTTTGATATCAAATCTCATGCCATAGGAAGGATCTCAGGTTTGGTATTAGAAGCATTGAGATATCACATCTCATGCTATAGGAAGTGTCTCAGGTTTGGTAGATGCATTGAGATATAACATCTCATGCTATAGGAAGAGTCTCAGGATTGGAATGGGAAGGAGTTGGATATCACGTCTCATGTTATAGGAAGGGTCTCAGGTTTGGTAGTAGAAACATTGAGATATCAAATCTCATGCTATAGGAAGGGACGCAGGATTGGAATGGGACGGAGTTTGATATCACATTTCATGCTATAGGAAGGGTCCAGGTTTGGTATTAGAAGCATTGAGATATCGCATCTCATGCTATAGGAAGGGTCTCAGGATTGGAATGGGAAGGAGTTGGATATCACATCTCATGCCATAGGAAGGGTCTCAGGTTTGGTATAAGCATTGAGATATAACATCTCTGCTATCGGAAGTGTCTCAGGATTGGGATGGGAAGGAGTTGGATATCACATCTCATACTATAGGAAGGGTCTCAGGTTTGAACCGGGAAGGAGTTGGATATCCTATCTCATGTTATAGGACGGGTCTCAGGTTTGGTATTAGAAGCATTGAGATATCACATCTCATGCTATCAGAAGGGTCTCAGGATTGGAATGGGAAGGAGTTGGATATCACATCTCACGCTAAAGGGAGGGTCTCAGGTTTGGAAGGGGAAGGATTTGGATATCACATCTCATGTTATAGGAAGGATCTCAGGTTTGGTATTTGAAGCATTGAGATATCACATCTCATGCTATGGGAAGGATCTCAGGTTTGGTATTAGAAGCATTGAGACATCACATCTCATGCTATCAGAAGGGTCTCAGGATTGGAATGGGAAGGAGTTGGATATCACATCTCATGCTAAAGGGAGGGTCTCAGGTTTGGAAGGGGAAGGACTTGGATATCACATCTCATGTTATAGGAAGGATCTCAGGTTTGGTTTTTAGAAGCATTAAGATATCACATCTCATGCTATAGGAAGGGTCTCAGGTTTGGAATGGGAAGGAGTTGGATACACATCTCATGTTATAGGAAGGATCTCAGGTTTGGTATTAGAAGCATTGAGATATCACATATCATGCTATAGGAAAAGTCTCAGGATTGGAATGGGAAGGAGTTGGATATCACATCTCATGCTAAAGGAAAGGTCTCAGGTTTGGAAGGGGAAGGATTTGGATCTCACATATGTTTAGGACGGTCTCAGGTTTGGTATTAGAAGCATTGAGATATCACATCTCATGGTATAGGAAGGGTCTCAGGATTGGAATGGGAAGGAGTTGGATAGCACATCTCAAGCTATCTCAGGATTGGAATGGGAAGGAGTTTGATATCACATCTGAAGCTATAGGAAGGGTTTCAGGATTGGAATGGGAAGGAGTTGGATATCACATCTCATGTTATAGGAAGGGTCTCAGGATTGGAATGGGAAGGATTTGGATATCACATCTCATGCTAAATGAAGGGTCTCAGGTTTGGAAGGGGAAGGATTTGAATATCATATCTCATGTTATAGGACGGGTCCCAGGTTTGGTATTACAAGCATTGTGATATTACATCTCATGCTATAGGAAGGGTCTCAGGATTGGAATGGGAAGGATTTGGATATCACATCTCATGCCATAGGAAGCGTCTCAGGTTGGAATGGGAAGGCTTTGGATATCACATCTCATGTTATAGGTAGGGTCTCAGGATTGGAATGGGAAGGATTTGGATATCACATCTCATGCTAAAGGAAGGGTCTCAGGTTTGGAAGGGGAAGGATTTGGATATCATATCTCATGTTATAGAACGGGTCCCAGGTTTGGTATTTGAAACATTGCGGTTCACATCTCATGGTATAGGAAGGGTCTCAGGATTGGAATGGGAAGGAGTTGGATATCACCTCTCATCCAATAGGAAGGGTCTCAGGTTTGGAATGGGAAACAATTGGATATCACATCTCATGTTATAAGGAAGGATCTCAGGATTGCAATGGGAAGGAGTTGGATAACCCTTCTCATGCTATAGGAAGGGTCTCAGGTTGGAATGGGAAGGAGTTGGATATCACATCTCATGTATAGGAAGGGTCTCAGGATTTGAATTGGAAGGATGTGGATATCACATCTCTTGCTATAGGAAGGGTTTCAGGTTTTTTATTAGAAACATTGAGATATCACATCTCATGCTATAGGAAGGGTTTCAGGATTGGAATGGGAAGGATTTGGATATCACATCTAATGCTAAAGGAAGGGTCTCACGTTTGGAAGGGGAAGGATTTGGATATCACATCTCATGTTATAGGACGGGTCCCAGGTTTGATATTAGAAGCATTGAGATATCACATCTCATGGTATAGGAAGGGTCTCAGGATTGGAATGGGAAGGAGTTGGATATCACATCTCATGCTAAAGGAAGGGTCTCAGGTTTGATAGAAGCATTGAGATATCACATCTCATGCTATAGGAAGGGTCTCAGGATTGGAATGGGAAGGATTTGGATATCACATCTCATGCCATAGGAAGGGTCTCAGGTTGGAATGGGAAGGCTTTGGATATCACATCTCATGTTATAGGTAGGGTCTCAGGATTGGAATGGGAAGGATTTGGATATCACATCTCATGCTAAAGGAAGGGTCTCAGGTTTGGAAGGGGAAGGATTTGGATATCATATCTCATGTTATAGAACGGGTCCCAGGTTTGGTATTTGAAACATTGCGGTTCACATCTCATGGTATAGGAAGGGTCTCAGGATTGGAATGGGAAGGAGTTGGATATCACATCTCATGCTAAATGAAGGGTCTCAGGTTTGGAAGGGGAAGGATTTGAATATCATATCTCATGTTATAGGACGGGTCCCAGGTTTGGTATTACAAGCATTGTGATATTACATCTCATGCTATAGGAAGGGTCTCAGGATTGGAATGGGAAGGATTTGGATATCACATCTCATGCCATAGGAAGCGTCTCAGGTTGGAATGGGAAGGCTTTGGATATCACATCTCATGTTATAGGTAGGGTCTCAGGATTGGAATGGGAAGGATTTGGATATCACATCTCATGCTAAAGGAAGGGTCTCAGGTTTGGAAGGGGAAGGATTTGGATATCATATCTCATGTTATAGAACGGGTCCCAGGTTTGGTATTTGAAACATTGCGGTTCACATCTCATGGTATAGGAAGGGTCTCAGGATTGGAATGGGAAGGAGTTGGATATCACATCTCATCCAATAGGAAGGGTCTCAGGTTTGGAATGGGAAACAATTGGATATCACATCTCATGTTATAAGGAAGGATCTCAGGATTGCAATGGGAAGGAGTTGGATAACCCTTCTCATGCTATAGGAAGGGTCTCAGGTTGGAATGGGAAGGAGTTGGATATCACATCTCATGTATAGGAAGGGTCTCAGGATTTGAATGGGAAGGATGTGGATATCACATCTCTTGCTATAGGAAGGGTTTCAGGTTTTTTATTAGAAACATTGAGATATCACATCTCATGCTATAGGAAGGGTTTCAGGATTGGAATGGGAAGGATTTGGATATCACATCTAATGCTAAAGGAAGGGTCTCACGTTTGGAAGGGGAAGGATTTGGATATCACATCTCATGTTATAGGACGGGTCCCAGGTTTGATATTAGAAGCATTGAGATATCACATCTCATGGTATAGGAAGGGTCTCAGGATTGGAATGGGAAGGAGTTGGATATCACATCTCATGCTAAAGGAAGGGTCTCAGGTTTGATAGAAGCATTGAGATATCACATCTCATGCTATAGGAAGGGTCTCAGGATTGGAATGGGAAGGATTTGGATATCACATCTCATGCCATAGGAAGGGTCTCAGGTTGGAATGGGAAGGCTTTGGATATCACATCTCATGTTATAGGTAGGGTCTCAGGATTGGAATGGGAAGGATTTGGATATCACATCTCATGCTAAAGGAAGGGTCTCAGGTTTGGAAGGGGAAGGATTTGGATATCATATCTCATGTTATAGAACGGGTCCCAGGTTTGGTATTTGAAACATTGCGGTTCACATCTCATGGTATAGGAAGGGTCTCAGGATTGGAATGGGAAGGAGTTGGATATCACATCTCATCCAATAGGAAGGGTCTGAGGTTTGGAATGGGAAATAATTGGATATCACATCTCATGTTATAGGAAGGATCTCAGGATTGCAATGGGAAGGAGTTGGATATCCCTTCTCATGCTATAGGAAGGGTCTCAGGTTGGAATGGGAAGGAGTTGGATATCACATCTCATGTTATAGGAAGGGTCTCAGGATTTGAATGGGAAGGATGTGGATATCACATCTCTTGCTATAGGAAGGGTCTCAGGTTTTTTATTAGAAACATTGAGATATCACATCTCATGCTATAGGAAGGGTTTCAGGATTGGAATGGGAAGGATTTGGATATCACATCTCATGCTAAAGGAAGGGTCTCACGTTTGGAAGGGGAAGGATTTGGATATCACATCTCATGTTATAGGACGGGTCCCAGGTTTGGTATTAGAAGCATTGAGATATCACAACTCATGCCATAGGAAGGGTCTCAGGATTGGAATGGGAAGGAGTTGGATATCACATCTCATGCTAAAGGAAGGGTCTCAGGTTTGATAGAAGCATTGAGATATCACATCTCATGCTATAGGAAGTGTCTCAGGATTGGAATGGGAAGGAGTTGGATATCACATCTCATGCCATAGGAAGGGTCTCAGGATTTGAATGGGAAGGATGTGGATATCACATCTCTTGCTATAGGAAGGGTTTCAGGTTTTTTATTAGAAACATTGAGATATCACATCTCATGCTATAGGAAGGGTTTCAGGATTGGAATGGGAAGGATTTGGATATCACATCTAATGCTAAAGGAAGGGTCTCACGTTTGGAAGGGGAAGGATTTGGATATCACATCTCATGTTATAGGACGGGTCCCAGGTTTGATATTAGAAGCATTGAGATATCACATCTCATGGTATAGGAAGGGTCTCAGGATTGGAATGGGAAGGAGTTGGATATCACATCTCATGCTAAAGGAAGGGTCTCAGGTTTGATAGAAGCATTGAGATATCACATCTCATGCTATAGGAAGGGTCTCAGGATTGGAATGGGAAGGATTTGGATATCACATCTCATGCCATAGGAAGGGTCTCAGGTTGGAATGGGAAGGCTTTGGATATCACATCTCATGTTATAGGTAGCGTCTCAGGATTGGAATGGGAAGGATTTGGATATCACATCTCATGCTAAAGGAAGGGTCTCAGGTTTGGAAGGGGAAGGATTTGGATATCATATCTCATGTTATAGAACGGGTCCCAGGTTTGGTATTTGAAACATTGCGGTTCACATCTCATGGTATAGGAAGGGTCTCAGGATTGGAATGGGAAGGAGTTGGATATCACATCTCATCCAATAGGAAGGGTCTGAGGTTTGGAATGGGAAATAATTGGATATCACATCTCATGTTATAGGAAGGATCTCAGGATTGCAATGGGAAGGAGTTGGATATCCCTTCTCATGCTATAGGAAGGGTCTCAGGTTGGAATGGGAAGGAGTTGGATATCACATCTCATGTTATAGGAAGGGTCTCAGGATTTGAATGGGAAGGATGTGGATATCACATCTCTTGCTATAGGAAGGGTCTCAGGTTTTTTATTAGAAACATTGAGATATCACATCTCATGCTATAGGAAGGGTTTCAGGATTGGAATGGGAAGGATTTGGATATCACATCTCATGCTAAAGGAAGGGTCTCACGTTTGGAAGGGGAAGGATTTGGATATCACATCGCATGTTATAGGACGGGTCCCAGGTTTGGTATTAGAAGCATTGAGATATCACAACTCATGCCATAGGAAGGGTCTCAGGATTGGAATGGGAAGGAGTTGGATATCACATCTCATGCTAAAGGAAGGGTCTCAGGTTTGATAGAAGCATTGAGATATCACATCTCATGCTATAGGAAGTGTCTCAGGATTGGAATGGGAAGGAGTTGGATATCACATCTCATGCCATAGGAAGGGTCTCAGATTTGGTATAAGCATTGAGATATCATATCACATCTAATGCTATAGGAAGGGTCTCTGGATTGGAATGGGAAGGACTTGGATATCACATCTCATGCTATAGGACGGGTCCCAGGTTTGGTATTAGAAGCATTGAGATATCACAACTCATGCCATAGGAAGGGTCTCAGGATTGGAATGGGAAGGAGTTGGATATCACATCTCATGCTAAAGGAAGGGTCTCAGGTTTGATAGAAGCATTGAGATATCACATCTCATGCTATAGGAAGTGTCTCAGGATTGGAATGGGAAGGAGTTGGATATCACATCTCATGCCATAGGAAGGGTCTCAGATTTGGTATAAGCATTGAGATATCATATCACATCTAATGCTATAGGAAGGGTCTCAGGATTGGAATGGGAAGGAGTTGGATATCACATCTCATGATAAAGGAAGGGTCTCAGGTTTGGAAGGGGAAGGATTTGGATATCACAACTCATGTTATAGGACGGGTGTCAGGTTTGGTATTAGAAGCATTGAGATAGCAAGTCTCCTGGTATAGGAAGGGTCTCAGAATTGGAATGGGAAGGAGTGGGATATCACATCTCAAGCTATAGGAAGGGTCTCGGGATTGGAATGGGAAGGAGTTTGATATCACATCTTATGCCATAGTATGGGTCTCAGGTTTGGTAGAAGCATTGGGATATCACATCTCATGCTATCGGAAGGGTATCAGGATTGGATTTGGAAGTAGTTGGATATCCCATCTCATGCTATAGGAAGGGTCTCTGGTTGGAATGGGAAGGAGTTGGATATCACATCTCATGTTATAGGAAGGGTCTCAGGATTGGAATGGGAAGGAGTTGGATATCACATTTCATGTTAGATGTAGGATCTCAGGTTTGGTATTAGAGGCATTGAGACATCACATCTCATGCTATCAGAAGGGTCTAAGGATTGGAATGGGAAGGAGTTGGATATCACATCTCACGCTAAAGGAAGGGTCTCAGGATTGGACTGGGAAGGAGTTTGATATCAAATCTCATGCTATAGGAAGGGTCTCAGGTTTGGTATTAGAAGCATTGAGATATCACATCTCATGCTATAGGAAGTGTCTGAGGATTGGAATGGGAAGGAGTCGGATATCACATCTCATGCTATAGGAAGTGTCTCAGGTTTGGTAGAAGCATTGAGATATCACATCTCATGCTATAGGAAGAGTCTCAGGATTGGAATAGGAAGGAGTTGGATATCACATCTCATGCTATAGGACGGCTCTCAGGTTTGGAAGGGGAAGGAGTTGGATATCACATTTCATGTTAGAGGTAGGATCTCAGGTTTGGTATTAGAGGCATTGAGACATCACATCTCATGCTATCAGAAGGGTCTCAGGATTGGAATGAGAAGGAGTTGGATATCACATCTCATGTTATAGGAAGGATCTCAGGTTTGGTATTAGAAGCATTGAGATATCACATCTCATGCTATGGGAAGGATCTCAGGTTTGGTATTAGAAGCATTGAGACATCACATCTCATGCTATCAGAAGGGTCTCAGGATTGGAATGAGAAGGAGTTGGATATCACATCTCATGCTAAAGGGAGGGTCTCAGGTTTGGAAGGGGAAGGATTTGGATATCACATCTCATGCTAAAGGAAGGGTGTCAGGTTTGGTATTAGAAGCATTGAGATATCACATCTCATGCTATGGGAAGGATCTCAGGTTTGGTATTAGAAGCATTGAGACATCACATCTCATGCTATCAGAAGGGTCTCAGGATTGGAATGAGAAGGAGTTGGATATCACATCTCATGCTAAAGGGAGGGTCTCAGGTTTGGAAGGGGAAGGATTTGGATATCACATCTCATGCTAAAGGAAGGGTGTCAGGTTTGGTAGAAGCATTGAGATATCCCATCTCATGCTATAGGAGGGGTCTCAGTCTCAGGATTGGAATGGGAAGGAGTTGGATATCACATCTCATGCCATAGGAAGGGTCTCAGGTTTGGTATAAACATTGAGATATCACATCTCTGCTATCCGAAGGGTCTCAGGATTGGAATGGGAAGGACTTAGATATCACATCTCATGCTTTAGGGAGGGTCTCAGTTTTGTTATTAGAAGCATTGAGATATCACATCTCATGCTATCGGAAGGGTCTCAGGATTGGAATGAGAAGGAGCTGGATATCACATCTCATGCTAAAGGAAGGGTCTCAGGTTTGGAAGGGGAAGGATTTGGATATCACATCTCATGTTATAGGACGGGTCTCAGGTTTGGTATTAGAAGCATTGAGATATCACATCTCATGCTATAGTAAGGGTCTCAGGATTCGAATGGGAAGGAGTTGGATATCACATCTCATGCTAAAGGAAGGGTGTCAGGTTTGGTAGAAGCATTGAGATATCCCATCTCATGCTATAGGAGGGGTCTCAGTCTCAGGATTGGAATGGGAAGGAGTTGGATATCACATCTCATGCCATAGGAAGGGTCTCAGGTTTGGTATAAACATTGAGATATCACATCTCTGCTATCCGAAGGGTCTCAGGATTGGAATGGGAAGGACTTAGATATCACATCTCATGCTATAGGGAGGGTCTCAGTTTTGTTATTAGAAGCATTGAGATATCACATCTCATGCTATCGGAAGGGTCTCAGGATTGGAATGAGAAGGAGCTGGATATCTCATCTCATGCTAAAGGAAGGGTCTCAGGTTTGGAAGGGGAAGGATTTGGATATCACATCTCATGTTATAGGACGGGTCTCAGGTTTGGTATTAGAAGCATTAAGATATCACATCTCATGGTGTTGGAAGGGTTTCAGGATTGGAATGGGAAGGAGTTGGATATCATATCTCATGCTATAGGAAGGGTCTCAGGATTGGATTGGGAAGGAGTTTGATATCAAATCTCATGCCATAGGAAGGATCTCAGGTTTGGTAGAAGCATTGAGATATAACATCTCATGCTATAGGAAGAGTCTCAGGATTGGAATGGGAAGGAGTTGGATATCACGTCTCATGTTATAGGAAGGGTCTCAGGTTTGGTAGTAGAAACATTGAGATATCAAATCTCATGCTATAGGAAGGGACGCAGGATTGGAATGGGACGGAGTTTGATATCACATTTCATGCTATAGGAAGGGTCCAGGTTTGGTATTAGAAGCATTGAGATATCGCATCTCATGCTATAGGAAGGGTCTCAGGATTGGAATGGGAAGGAGTTGGATATCACATCTCATGCCATAGGAAGGGTCTCAGGTTTGGTATAAGCATTGAGATATAACATCTCTGCTATCGGAAGTGTCTCAGGATTAGGATGGGAAGGAGTTGGATATCACATCTCATACTATAGGAAGGGTCTCAGGTTTGAACCGGGAAGGAGTTGGATATCCCATCTCATGTTATAGGACGGGTCTCAGGTTTGGTATTAGAAGCATTGAGATATCACATCTCATGCTATCAGAAGGGTCTCAGGATTGGAATGGGAAGGAGTTGGATATCACATCTCATGCTAAAGGGAGGGTCTCAGGTTTGGAAGGGGAAGGATTTGGATATCACATCTCATGTTATAGGAAGGATCTCAGGTTTGGTATTAGAAGCATTGAGATATCACATCTCATGCTATGGGAAGGATCTCAGGTTTGGTATTAGAAGCATTGAGACATCACATCTCATGCTATCAGAAGGGTCTCAGGATTGGAATGGGAAGGAGTTGGATATCACATCTCATGCTAAAGGGAGGGTCTCAGGTTTGGAAGGGGAAGGACTTGGATATCACATCTCATGTTATAGGAAGGATCTCAGGTTTGGTATTAGAAGCATTGAGATATCACATCTCATGCTATAGTAAGGGTCTCAGGATTGGAATGGGAAGGAGTTGGATATCACATCTCATGATAAAGGAAGGGTGTCAGGTTTGGTAGAAGCATTGAGATATCCCATCTCATGCTATAGGAGGGGTCTCAGGATTGGAATGGGAAGGAGTTGGATATCACATCTCATGCCATAGGAAGGGTCTCAGGTTTGGTATAAGCATTGAGATATCACATCTCTGCTATCCGAAGGGTCTCAGGATTGGAATGGGAAGGACTTAGATATCACATCTCATGCTATAGGGAGGGTCTCAGTTTTGTTATTAGAAGCATTGAGATATCACATCTCATGCTATCGGAAGGGTCTCAGGATTGGAATGAGAAGGAGCTGGATATCACATCTCATGCTAAAGGAAGGGTCTCAGGTTTGGAAGGGGAAGGATTTCGATATCACATCTCATGTTATAGGACGGGTCTCAGGTTTGGTATTAGAAGCATTAAGATATCACATCTCATGGTGTAGGAAGGGTTTCAGGATTGGAATGGGAAGGAGTTGGATATCATATCTCATGCTATTGGAAGGGTCTCAGGATTGGATTGGGAAGGAGTTTGATATCAAATCTCATGCCATAGGAAGGGTCTCAGGTTTGGTATTAGAAGCATTGAGATATCACATCTCATGCTATAGGAAGTGTCTGAGGATTGGAATGGGAAGGAGTCGGATATCACATCTCATGCTATAGAAGGGTCTCAGGTTTGGTAGAAGCATTGAGATATCACATCTCATGCTATAGGAAGAGTCTCAGGATTGGAATGGGAAGGAGTTGGATATCACGTCTCATGTTATAGGAAGGGTCTCAGGTTTGGTAGTAGAAACATTGAGATATCAAATCTCATGCTATAGGAAGGGACGCAGGATTGGAATGGGACGGAGTTTGATGTCACATTTCATGCTATAGGAAGGGTCCAGGTTTGATATTAGAAGCATTGAGATATCACATCTCATGCTATAGGAAGGGTCTCAGGATTGGAATGGGAAGGAGTTGGATATCACATCTCATGCCATAGGAAGGGTCTCAGGTTTGGTATAAGCATTGAGATATAACATCTCTGCTATCGGAAGTGTCTCAGGATTGGGATGGGAAGGAGTTGGATATCACATCTCATACTATAGGAAGGGTCTCAGGTTTGGAACGGGAAGGAGTTGGATATCCCATCTCATGTTATAGGACGGGTCTCAGGTTTGGTATTAGAAGCATTGAGATATCACATCTCATGCTATCGGAAGGGTCTCAGGTTTGGAACGGGAAGGAGTTGGATATCCCATCTCATGTTATAGGACGGGTCTCAGGTTTGGTATTAGAAGCATTGAGATATCACATCTCATACTATAGGAAGGGTCTCAGGTTTGGGAAGGGAAGGATTTGGATTGCACATCTCATGTTATATGATGGTTCTCATGTTTGGTTTTAGAAGCATTGAGATATCACATCTCATGCTATCGGAAGGGTCTCAGGTTTGGAATGGGAAGGAGTTGGATATCACATCTCATGTTATAGGAAGGATCACAGGTTTGGTATTAGAAGCATTGTGATATCACATCTCATGCTATAGGAAGGGTCTCAGGATTGGAATGGGAAGGAGTTGGATATCACATCTCATGCTAAAGGAAAGGTCTCAGGTTTGGAAGGGGAAGGATTTGGATCTCACATATGTTTTAGGACGGGTCTCAGGTTTGATATTAGAAGCATTGAGATATCACATCTCATGGTATAGGAAGGGTCTCAGGATTGGAATGGGAAGGAGTTGGATAGCACATCTCAAGCTATCTCTGGATTGGAATGGGAAGGAGTTTGATATCACATCTCAAGCTATAGGAAGGGTTTCAGGATTGGAATGGGAAGGAGTTGGATATCACATCTCATGTTATAGGAAGGGTCTCAGGATTGGAATGGGAAGGATTTGGATATCACGTCTCATGTTATAGGAAGGGTCTCAGGTTTGGTAGTAGAAACATTGAGATATCAAATCTCATGCTATAGGAAGGGACGCAGGATTGGAATGGGACGGAGTTTGATATCACATTTCATGCTATAGGAAGGGTCCAGGTTTGGTATTAGAAGCATTGAGATATCACATCTCATGCTATAGGAAGGGTCTCAGGATTGGAATGGGAAGGAGTTGGATATCACATCTCATGCCATAGGAAGGGTCTCAGGTTTGGTATAAGCATTGAGATATAACATCTCTGCTATCGGAAGTGTCTCAGGATTGGGATGGGAAGGAGTTGGATATCACATCTCATACTATAGGAAGGGTCTCAGGTTTGGAACGGGAAGGAGTTGGATATCCCATCTCATGTTATAGGACGGGTCTCAGGTTTGGTATTAGAAGCATTGAGATATCACATCTCATGCTATCGGAAGGGTCTCAGGTTTGGAACGGGAAGGAGTTGGATATCCCATCTCATGTTATAGGACGGGTCTCAGGTTTGGTATTAGAAGCATTGAGATATCACATCTCATACTATAGGAAGGGTCTCAGGTTTGGGAAGGGAAGGATTTGGATTGCACATCTCATGTTATAGGATGGTTCTCATGTTTGGTTTTAGAAGCATTGAGATATCACATCTCATGCTATCGGAAGGGTCTCAGGTTTGGAATGGGAAGGAGTTGGATATCACATCTCATGTTATAGGAAGGATCACAGGTTTGGTATTAGAAGCATTGTTATATCACATCTCATGCTATAGGAAGGGTCTCAGGATTGGAATGGGAAGGAGTTGGATATCACATCTCATGCTAAAGGAAAGGTCTCAGGTTTGGAAGGGGAAGGATTTGGATCTCACATATGTTTTAGGACGGGTCTCAGGTTTGATATTAGAAGCATTGAGATATCACATCTCATGGTATAGGAAGGGTCTCAGGATTGGAATGGGAAGGAGTTGGATAGCACATCTCAAGCTATCTCTGGATTGGAATGGGAAGGAGTTTGATATCACATCTCAAGCTATAGGAAGGGTTTCAGGATTGGAATGGGAAGGAGTTGGATATCACATCTCATGTTATAGGAAGGGTCTCAGGATTGGAATGGGAAGGATTTGGATATCACATCTCTTGCTATAGGAAGGGTCTCAGGTTTTTTATTAGAAACATTGAGATATCACATCTCATGCTAAAGGAAGGGTTTCAGGATTGGAATGGGAAGGATTTGGATATCACATCTCATGCTAAAGGAAGGGTCTCAGGTTTGGAAGGGGAAGGATTTGGATATCATATCACATGTTATAGGACGGGTCCCAGGTTTGGTATTAGAAGCATTGAGATATCACATCTCATGGTATAGGAAGGGTCTCCGGATTGGAATGGGAAGGAGTTGGATATCCCTTCTCATGCTATAGGAAGGGTCTCAGGTTGGAATGGGAAGGAGTTGGATATCACATCTCATGTTATAGGAAGGGTCTCAGTATTGGAATGGGAAGGTGTTAAGACGGATTTCTGAACTCTGTCTTGGTGGCGCAGAAGTTCAGAAGGCCAACCTAATTACTTGGAACAGGGTAACCTCTGGACGAGCCAGACCAATCAAGGTAGCGATCGCGGCGGTCAAGACTAGGTCTCAAGAGGGGTGAGGGTGACTGAAAGCCCTTAATGAGCACACAAAGCAAGAGCGCTTACAAACTACTCCAAACAGTTGTTATATCAAAAATATATACACATTTATTTTAAGGCCTTTAAAATAATGACCGTAGCGAGAAAATCACAATATTACAATATTAAACCAACACATACCATATCAACACAATATATATACAAATACAACAGTCGCTAGCGTTATAAGCACGAAATGTGTAGTCCACCTGAAAGGGAAGGAAAACAGGCAGTGCGATAACGCTTTATACTCAGTTCGCCTTCAGAGGCACCTAACTAGATGGAAGTCCGAGCCCTGCGAAGAGTGGAGTCTTGTGCTCAAAGTACCTGCCACGCCGGTGCCAACGGGCAAAAGGGGAAGCTCTTCGGAGGAAGTCAGGCAGTTCGGGTTAGTGCACAGCAGAAGGAGAACAGGTTCCGCAACTCAAGCGCAGCCTCCACAGCGAGCAGAAGCAGAGCGCGAGTACGGACAAAAGGGTGCTGTTTTTACACAGCGGGGAAAAGCAATGGGCTACTGCAGGAGGGCGACCAGATCCTAGATATACTACTCACCGGTCCCCGATGCAAGCAGACCCAGGCTTCTCCACGTTAGTTTCAGCAGCTGGCAGGTTCAGAAGAGCAGGGAACGCCTCGTAGTTGTGTAGAGCAAAAAGACGTCCCAATCGACGAAACCAGCACAGTTTGTTGCCACAGCAGGACAACGGAGCGGCCGTGTGTATCCGAGCCAAATGTACACTCCTCCCTTCAGACTTGTGAACGCCAAGTGTACGAAGCGTGGGAGAGTGACCAGGACTCGGAATACAACACAACCTGGCTGCGGTTACAGAGCAGGACTCCCTTGTAAGCTGGTCAGTCAACTGGATGGCCCAGAGACGCTTCCGAAGGCTTACTTGGCAGGAGATGATGAAGTCGCCGGGAATAGCTGTTCCTGCTATTCCAAAGGTCGAAGCACCAGTACAGGCCTTCTGGTTCGATCAAAGGAGGAAAGGGTTTCACAGGACGACAGCAGTGCAAAGGAGGAGTCCTTCAGCGGGTCACCAGCGATTCCTCGGTCCAGCCTCTTGGTTGCAGGATACTTGGCTTCTGTATTCCTTCGTTCGTGAGAACTCAGGAGATCGACATGGTAGTGGTGTTTCCAGCCCCCTCTTATCCACGGTTCCCTTCGCGCCAAAACGGAGGGGAGCCAATGGGAGATCCGCTCATCAACACACATACCATACGTGGACCAATCACGGACCACGGTGGTCCCAGGCATTCACACTACCCTAGACTCTCTGGCACCCAGGATGTGTATTGGGACCAGACATCCCAGCCCACACCCTGGAGGCACACAAACGACATGTAGAAGCCCGCGAAAGCAACCACGTTTCGCGGGAAAGTACATGCCCAAATAAGGAAGGCCCCGGGTCAGCTCGACCTGGGGAAGGTGAAGGGAGCAAGACGGTCAGTGGACAAGACAAAGGAGCCTCGTGGTCTGGCCATTTTGGGAGCCAGGCCACCATTTTGGGTTCAGTGCGAAAAAAGTGCTCAGAACGCCAAAAGGAGCTCAAAATAAACAAAACGATCGCTGCCACCATTCCAGTCCCTGAATGACTTGCACCGATCAAATACCATCCTAAAAGAGTATCTAGGGCCTGTAGAAGGCTGGAGACCCAAGAGAGCTGTAACTTAGCTTACAGTGCCCTCTTGTGTCATGTTGCACTAAAGCCGCAACATGATAAAAGAAACTACGGGAAACAGCGTTCCCCGGTACTGACTGTCTTAAGGGCATGTCAGTTTCCCCGTAAGAAAGGAGCGAAAGCCCAGAGGAGTGCGGCAGAAGGCTGCACTTCTCTGGCAAAGTCAAGAACAAGGTGAAAAACAACAGCAAAAAGTTTAGGGGTTGCCACATGGAAGGAAAATTACCTACAATTACGAAATCTTTCCTAACAGAAGGATTTGGATATCATATCTCTTGCTATAGGAAGGGTCTCATATTTTTTATTAGAAACAGAGATATCACATCTCATGCTATAGGAAGGGTTTCAGGATTGGAATGGGAAGGATTTGGATATCACATCTCATGCTAAAGGAAGGTTCTCAGGTTTGGAAGGGGAAGGAGTTGGATATCACATCTCATGCTAAAGGAAGGGTCTCAGGTTTGATAGAAGCATTGAGATATTACATCTCATGCTATAGGAAGGGTCTCAGGATTGGAATGGGAAGGAATTGGATATCACATCTCATGCTAAAGGAAGGGTCTCAGGTTTGATAGAAGCATTGAGATTTCACATCTCATTCTATAGGAAGGGTCTCAGGTTGGTATAAGCATTGAGATATCACATCTCTGCTATCGGAAGGGTCTCAGGATAGGAATGGGAAGGACTTAGATATCACATCTCATGCTATAGGGAGGGTCTCAGTTTTGATAGAAGCATTGAGATATCACATCTTATGCTATAGGAAGGGTCTCAGGTTTGCTATAAGCATTGAGATATCACATCTCTGCTATCGTAAGGGTCTCAGGATAGGAATGGGAAGGACTTAGATATCACATCTCATGCTATAGGGAGGGTCTCAGTTTTGATATTAGAAGCATTGAGATATCACATCTCAAGCTATCTCAGGATTAGAATGGGAAGGAGTTGGATATCACATCTTATGCTATAGGAAGGGTCTCAGGTTTGGTATTACAAGCATTGTGATATTACATCTCATGCTATAGGAAGGGTCTCAGGATTGGAATGGGAAGGATTTGGATATCACATCTCATGCCTTAGGAAGGGTCTCAGGTTGGAATGGGAAGGAGTTTCATATCACATCTCAAGCCATAGGAAGGGTCTCAGGTTTGGAAGGGGAAGGATTTGGATCTCACATCTCATGTATTAGGACGGGTCTCAGGTTTGGTATTGGAAGCATTGAGATAGCACATCTCATGGTATAGGAAGGCTCCCAGGATTGGAATGGGAAGGAGTTGGATATCACATCTCAAGCTATAGGCAGGGTCTCAGGTTTGGAAAGGGAAGGATTTGGATTTCACATCTCATGTTGTAGGATGGTTCTCATGTTTGGTTTTAGAAGCATTGAGATATCACATCCCATGCTATCGGAAGGGTCTCAGGTTTGGAAAGGGAAGGATTTGGATTTCACATATGTTATAGGATGGTTCTCAGGTTTGGTTTTAGAAGCATTAAGATATCACATCTCATGCTATAGGAAGGGTCTCAGGTTTGGAATGGGAAGGAGTTGGATACACATCTCATGTTATAGGAAGGATCTCAGGTTTGGTATTAGAAGCATTGAGATATCACATATCATGCTATAGGAAAGGTCTCAGGATTGGAATGGGAAGGAGTTGGATATCACATCTCATGCTAAAGGAAAGGTCTCAGGTTTGGAAGGGGAAGGATTTGGATCTCACATATGTTTTAGGACGGTCTCGGGTTTGGTATTAGAAGCATTGAGATATCACATCTCATGGTATAGGAAGGGTCTCAGGATTGGAATGGGAAGGAGTTGGATAGCACATCTCAAGCTATCTCAGGATTGGAATGGGAAGGAGTTTGATATCACATCTGAAGCTATAGGAAGGTTTTCAGGATTGGAATGGGAAGGAGTTGGATATCACATCTCATGTTATAGGAAGGGTCTCAGGATTGGAATGGGAAGGATTTGGATATCACATCTCTTGCTATAGGAAGGGTCTCAGTTTTTTATTAGAAACATTGAGATATCACATCTCATGCTATAGGAAGGATTTCAGGATTGGAATTGGAAGGATTTGGATATCACATCTCATGCTAAAGGAAGGGTCTCAGGTTTGGAAGGGGAAGGATTTGAATATCATATCTCATGTTATAGGACGGGTCCCAGGTTTGGAATTAGAAGCATTGAGATATCAGATCTTATGCTATAGGAAGGGTCTCAGGTTTGGTATTACAAGCATTGTGATATTACATCTCATGCTATAGGAAGGGTCTCAGGATTGGAATGGGAAGGATTTGGATATCACATCTCATGCCATAGGAAGGGTCTCAGGTTGGAATGGGAAGGATTTGGATATCACATCTCATGCCATAGGAAGGGTCTCAGGATTGGAATGGGAAGGATTTGGATATCACATCCCATGCTAAAGGAAGGGTCTCAGGTTTGGAAGGGGAAGGATTTGGATATCATATCTCATGTTATAGAACGGGTCCCAGGTTTGGTATTTGAAACATTGCGGTTCACATCTCATGGTATAGGAAGGGTCTCAGGATTGGAATGGGAAGGAGTTGGATATCACATCTCATCCAATAGGAAGGGTCTCAGGTTTGGAATGGGAAATAATTGGATATCACATCTCATGTTATAGGAAGGATCTCAGGATTGCAATGGGAAGGAGTTGGATATCCCTTCTCATGCTATAGGAAGGGTCTCAGGTTGGAATGGGAAGGAGTTGGATATCACATCTCGTGTTATAGGAAGGGTCTCAGGATTTGAATGGGAAGGATGTGGATATCACATCTCTTGCTATAGGAAGGGTCTCAGGTTTGGTATTAGAAGCATTGAGATATCACATCTCATGCTATCAGAAGGGTCTCAGGATTGGAATGGGAAGGAGTTGGATATCACATCTCATGCTAAAGGGAGGGTCTCAGGTTTGGAAGGGGAAGGATTTGGATATCACATCTCATGTTATAGGAAGGATCTCAGGTTTGGTATTAGAAGCATTGAGATATCACATCTCATGCTATAGTAAGGGTCTCAGGATTGGAATGGGAAGGAGTTGGATATCACATCTCATGCTAAAGGAAGGGTCTCAGGTTTGGTAGAAGCATTGAGATATCACATCTCATGCTGTAGGAAGGGTCTCAGGATTGGAATGGGAAGGAGTTGGATATCACATCTCATGCCATAGGAAGGGTCTCAGGTTTGGTATAAGCATTGAGATATCACATCTCTGCTATCCGAAGGGTCTCAGGATTGGAATGGGAAGGACTTAGATATCACATCTCATGCTATAGGGAGGGTCTCAGTTTTGATATTAGAAGCATTGAGATATCACATCTCATGCTATCGGAAGGGTCTCAGGATTGGAATGAGAAGGAGCTGGATATCACATCTCATGCTAAAGGAAGGGTCTCAGGTTTGGAAGGGGAAGGATTTGGATATCACATCTCATGTTATAGGATGGGTCTCACGTTTGGTATTAGAAGCATTAAGATATCACATCTCATGGTATAGGAAGGGTTTCAGGATTGTAATGGGAAGTAGTTGGATATCATATCTCATGCTATAGGAAGGGTCTCAGGATTGGATTGGGAAGGAGTTTGATATCAAATCTCATGCCATAGGAAGGGTCTCAGGTTTGGTATTAGAAGCATTGAGATATCACATCTCATGCTATAGGAAGTGTCTGAGGATTGGAATGGGAAGGAGTCGGATACCACATCTCATGCTATAGGAAGGGTCTCAGGTTTGGTAGAAGCATTGAGATATCACATCTCATGCTATAGGAAGAGTCTCAGGATTGGAATGGGAAGGAGTTGGATATCACATCTCATGCTATAGGACGGCTCTCAGGTTTGGAAGGGGAAGGAGTTGGATATCACATTTCATGTTAGAGGTAGGATCTCAGGTTTGGTATTAGAGGCATTGAGACATCACATCTCATGCTATGAGAAGGGTCTCAGGATTGGAATGGGAAGGAGTTGGATATCACATCTCACGCTAAAGGGAGGGTCTCAGGTTTGGAAGGGGAAGGATTTGGATATCACATCTCATGTTATAGGAAGGATCTCAGGTTTGGTATTAGAAGCATTGAGATATCACATCTCATGCTATCGGAAGGATCTCAGGTTTGGTATTAGAAGCATTGAGACATCACATCTCATGCAATCAGAAGGGTCTCAGGATTGGAATGGGAAGGAGTTGGATATCACATCTCATGCTAAAGGGAGGGTCTCAGGTTTGGAAGGGGAAGGATTTGGATATCACATCTCATGTTATAGGAAGGATCTCAGGTTTGGTATTAGAAGCATTGAGATATCACATCTCATGCTATAGTAAGGGTCTCAGGATTGGAATGGGAAGGAGTTGGATATCACGTCTCATGCTAAAGGAAGGGTGTCAGGTTTGGTAGAAGCATTGAGATATCCCATCTCATGCTATAGTAGGGGTCTCAGGATTGGAATGGGAAGGAGTTGGATATCACATCTCATGCCATAGGAAGGGTCTCAGGTTTGGTATAAGCATTGAGATATCACATCTCTGCTATCCGAAGGGTCTCAGGATTGGAATGGGAAGGACTTAGATATCACATCTCATGCTATAGGGAGGGTCTCAGTTTTGTTATTAGAAGCATTGAGATATCACATCTCATGCTATCGGAAGGGTCTCAGGATTGGAATGAGAAGGAGCTGGATATCACATCTCATGCTAAAGGAAGGGTCTCAGGTTTGGAAGGGGAAGGATTTGGATATCACATCTCATGTTATAGGATGGGTCTCAGGTTTGGTATTAGAAGCATTAAGATATCACATCTCATGGTGTAGGAAGGGTTTCAGGATTGAATGGGAAGGAGTTGGATATCATATCTCATGCTATAGGAAGGGTCTCAGGATTGGATTGAGAAGGAGTTTGATATCAAATCTCATGCCATAGGAAGGGACTCAGGTTTGGTATTAGAAGCATTGAGATATCACATCTCATGCTTTAGGAAGTGTCTGAGGATTGGAATGGGAAGGAGTCGGATATCACATCTCATGCTATAGAAGGGTCTCAGGTTTGGTAGAAGCATTGAGATATCACATCTCATGCTATAGGAAGAGTCTCAGGATTGGAATGGGAAGGAGTTGGATATCACGTCTCATGTTATAGGAAGGGTCTCAGGTTTGGTAGTAGAAACATTGAGATATCAAATCTCATGCTATAGGAAGGGACGCAGGATTGGAATGGGACAGAGTTTGATATCACATTTCATGCTATAGGAAGGGTCCAGGTTTGGTATTAGAAGCATTGAGATATCGCATCTCATGCTATAGGAAGGGTCTCAGGATTGGAATGGGAAGGAGTTGGATATCACATCTCATGCCATAGGAAGGGTCTCAGGTTTGGTATAAGCATTGAGATATAACATCTCTGCAATCGGAAGTGTCTCAGGATTGGGATGGGAAGGAGTTGGATATCACATCTCATACTATAGGAAGGGTCTCAGGTTTGGAACGGGAAGGAGTTGGATATCCCATCTCATGTTATAGGACGGGTCTCAGGTTTGGTATTAGAAGCATTGAGATATCACATCGCATGCTGTAGGAAGGGTTTCAGGTTTGGAATGGGAAGGAATTGGATATCACATCTCATGTCATAGCAAGGATCTCAGGTTTGGTATTAGAAGCATTGAGATATCACATCTCATGCTATAGGAAGGGTCTCAGATTGGAATGGGAAGGAGTTGGATATCACATCTCATGCTATATGAAGGGACTCAGATTTGGTATTACAAGCATTGTGATATTTCATCTCATGCTATAGGAAGGGTCTCAGGATTGGATTGGGAAGGAGTCGGATATCACATCTCATGCTATAGGAAGGGTTTCAGGTTTGGAATGGGAAGGATTTGTATACCACATCTCTTGCTATAGGAAGGGCCTCAGGTTTGGTATGAGAAACATTGAGATATCACATCTCATGGTATGGGAAGGGTCTCAGGATTCGAATGGGAAGGAGTTTGATATCACATCTCATGCCATAGGAAGGGTCTCAGGTTTGGTAGAAGCATTGAGATATCACATCTCATGCTATCAGAAGGGTCTCAGGATTGGATTGGGAAGGAGTTGGATATCCCATATCATGCTATAGGAAGGGTCTCAGGTTTGGTATTAGAAGCATTGAGATATCACGTCTCATGCTATAGGAAGGGTCTCAGGATTGGAATGGGAAGGAGTTGGATATCACATTTCATGTTAGAGGTAGGATCTCAGGTTTGTTAGAGGCATTGAGATATCACATCTCATGCTATCAGAAGGGTCTCAGGGTTGGAATGGGAAGGAGTTGGATATCACATCTCATGCCAAAGGGAGGGTCTCAGGTTTGGAAGGGGAAGGATTTGGATATCACATCTCGTGTTATAAGAAGGATCTCAGGTTTGGTATTAGAAGAAATGAGATATCACATCTCATGCTATCGGAAGGATCTCAGGTTGGTATTAGAAGCATTGAGATATCACATCTCATGCTCTCAGAAGGGTCTCAGGATTGGAATGGGAAGGAGTTGGATATCACATCTCATGCTATAGGAAGGGTCTCAGGATTGGAATGGGAAGGAGTTTTATATGACATCACATGCCATAAAAAGGATCTCAGGTTTGGTATTAGAAGCATTGAGACATCACATCTCATGTTATAGGAAGGGTCTCAGGATTGGAATGGGAAGGAGTTGGATATCACATCTCATGCTATAGGAAGGGTCTCAGGTTTGGTATAAGCATTGAGATATCACATCTCATGCTATAGGAAGGGTCTCAGGATTGGAATGGGAAGGAGTTGGATATCACATCTCATGCTATAGGGAGGGTCTCACATTTGGAAAGGGAAGGAGTAGGATATCACATTTCATGTTAGAGGTAGGATCTCAGGTTTGGTATTAGAGGCATTGAGATATCACATCTCATGCTATCAGAAGGCTCTCAGGATTGGAATGGGAAGGAGTTGGATATTACATCTCATGCCAAAGGGAGGGTCTCAGGTTTGGAAGGGGAAGTATTTGGATATCACATCTCGTGTTATAGGAAGGATCTCAGGTTTGGTATTAGAAGAATTGAGATATCACATCTCATGTTATCGGAAGGATCTCAGGTTTGGTATTAGAAGCATTGAGATATCACATCTCATGCTATCAGAAGGGTCTCAGGATTGGAATGGGAAGGAGTTGGATATCCCATCTCATGCTATAGGAAGGGTCTCAGGTTGGATTGTGAAGGAGTTGGATATCACATCTCATGCCATAGGAAGGATCTCAGGTTTGGTATTAGAAGCATTGAGACATCACATCTCATGCTATAGGGAGGGTCTCACGTTTGGAAAGGGAAGGAGTAGGATATCACATTTCATGTTAGAGGTAGGATCTCAGGTTTGGTATTAGAGGCATTGAGATATCACATCTCATGCTATCAGAAGGGTCTCAGGATTGGAATGGGAAGGAGTTGGATATCACATCTCATGCTAAAGGGAGGGTCTCAGGTTTGGAAGGGGAAGGATTTTGATATCACCTCTCATGTTATAGGAAGGAAATCAGGTTTGGTATTAGAAGCATTGAGATATCGCATCTCATGCTATCGGAAGGATCTCAGGGTTGGTATTAGAGGCATTGAGATATCACATCTCATGCTATCGAAAGGGTATCAGGATTGGATTTGGAAGTAGTTGGATATCCCATCTCATGCTATAGGAAGGGTCTCAGGTTGGAATGGGAAGGAGTTGGATATCACATCTCATGTTATAGGAAGGGTCTCAGGATTGGAATGGGAAATACTTCGATATCACATCTCATGCTATAGGAAGGCTCTCAGGTTTGGAAGGGGAAGGAGTTGGATATCACATTTCATGTTAGAGGTAGGATCTCAGGTTTGTTAGAGGCACTGAGATATCACATCTCATGCTATCAGAAGGGTCTCAGGATTGGAATGGGAAGGGGTTGGATATCACATCTCATGCCAAAGGGAGGGTCTCAGGTTTGGAAGGGGAAGGATTTGGATATCACATTTCGTGTTATAGGAAGGATCTCAGGTTTGGTATTAGAAGAATTGAGATATCACATCTCATGCTATCGGAAGGATCTCAGGTTTGGTATTAGAAGCATTGAGATATCACATCTAATGCTCCCAGAAGGGTCTCAGAATTGGAATGGGAAGGAGTTGGATATCACATCTCATGTTATAGGAAGGGTCTCAGGATTGGAATGGGAACGAGTTGGATATCACATCTCATTCTATAGGAAGGTTCTCAGGTTATGTATAAGCATTGAGATATCACATCTCATGCTATAGGAAGGGTCTCAGGATTGGAATGGGAAGGAGTTGGATATCACATCTCATGCTAAAGGGAGGGTCTCAGGTTTGGAAGGGGAAGGATTTGGATATCACATCTCATGTTATAGGAAGGATCTCAGGTTTGGTATTAGAAGCATTGAGATACATCTCATGCTAACGGAAGGGTATCAGGATTGGATTTGGAAGTAGTTGGATATCCCATCTCATGCTATAAGAAGGGTCTCAGGTTGGAATGGGAAGGTGTTGGGTATCACATCTCATGTTATAGGAAGGGTCTCAGGATTGAAATGGGAAATACTTCAATATCACATCTCATGCTATAGGAAGGCTCTCAGGTTTGGAAGGGGAAGGTGTTGGATATCACATTTCCCATCTCATGCTATAGGAAGGGTCTCAGGTTTGGTATTAGAAGCATTGAGATATCACATCTCATGCTATAGGAAGGGTCTCAGGATTGAAATGGGAAGGAGTTGGATATCACATCTCATGCCATAGGAAGGGTCTCAGGTTTGGTATAAGCATTGAGATATCGCATCTCTGCTATCGGAAGGGTCTCAGGTTTGGAAGGGGAAGGATTTGGATATCACATCTCATGTTATAGGACGGGTCTCAGGTTTCGTATTAGAAGCATTAAGATATCACATCTTATGGTATAGGAAGGGTTTCAGGATTGGAATGGGAAGGAGTTGGATATCATATCTCATGCTATAGGAAGGGTCTCAGGATTGGAATGGGAAGGAGTTTGATATCAAATCTCATGCCATAGGAAGGGTCTCAGGTTTGGTATTAGAAGCATTGAGATATCACATCTCATGCTATAGGAAGTGTCTGAGGATTGGAATGGGAAGGAGTTGGATATCACATCTCATGCTAAAGGAAGGGTCTCAGGTTTGGAAGGGGAAGGATTTGGATATCACATCTCATGTTATAGGACGGGTCTCAGGTTTCGTATTAGAAGCATTAAGATATCACATCTTATGGTATAGGAAGGGTTTCAGGATTGGAATGGGAAGGAGTTGGATATCATATCTCATGCTATAGGAAGGGTCTCAGGATTGGAATGGGAAGGAGTTTGATATCAAATCTCATGCCATAGGAAGGGTCTCAGGTTTGGTATTAGAAGCATTGAGATATCACATCTCATGCTATAGGAAGTGTCTGAGGATTGGAATGGGAAGGAGTTGGATATCACATCTCATGCTATAGGAAGGGTCTCAGGATTGGATTTGGAAGTAGTTGGATATCCCATCTCATGCTATAGGAAGGGTCTCAGGTTGGAATGGGAAGGAGTTGGATATCACATCTCATGTTATAGGAAGGGTCTCAAGATTGGAATGGGAAGGACTTCGATATCACATCTCATGTTATAGGAAGGCTCTCAGGTTTGGAAGGGGAAGGAGTTGGATATCACATTTCATGTTAGATGTAGGATCTCAGGTTTGGTATTAGAGGCATTGAGACATCACATCTCATGCTATCAGAAGGGTCTAAGGATTGGAATGGGAAGGAGTTGGATATCACATCTCACACTAAAGGGAGGGTCTCTGGTTTGGAAGGGGAAGGATTTGGATATCACATCTCATGTTATAGGAAGGATCTCAGGTTTGGTATTAGAAGCATTGAGATATCACATCTAATGCTATCGGAAGGATCTCAGGTTTGGTATTAGAAGCATTGAGATATCACATCTCATGCTATCAGAAGGGTCTCAGGATTGGAATGGGAAGGAGTTGGATATCACATCATATGCTAAAGGGAGGGTCTCAGGTTTGGAAGGGGAAGGATTTGGATATCACATCTCATGTTATAGGAAGGATCTCAGGTTTGGTATTAGAAGCATTGAGATATCACATCTCATGCTATAGTAAGGGTCTCAGGATTGGAATGGGAAGGAGTTGGATATCACATGTCATGCTAAAGGAAGGGTCTCAGGTTTGGTAGAAGCATTGAGATATCCCATCTCATGCTATAGGAAGGGTCTCAGGATTGGAATGGGAAGGAGTTGGATATCACATCTCATGCCATAGGAAGGGTCTCAGGTTTGGTATAAGCATTGAGATATCACATCTCTGCTATCCGAAGGGTCTCAGGATTGGAATGGGAAGGACTTAGATATCACATCTCATGCTATAGGGAGGGTCTCAGTTTTGATATTAGAAGCATTGAGATATCACATCTCATGCTATCGGAAGGGTGTCAGGATTGGAATGAGAAGGAGCTGGATATCACATCTCATGCTAAAGGAAGGGTCTCAGGTTTGGAAGGGGAAGGATTTGGATATCACATCTCATGTTATAGGACGGGTCTCACGTTTGGTATTAGAAGCATTAAGATATCACATCTCATGGTATAGGAATGGTTTCAGGATTGGAATGGGAAGGAGTTGGATATCATATCTCATGCTATAGGAAGGGTCTCAGGATTGGATTGGGAAGGAGTTGGATATCAAATCTCATGCCATAGGAAGGGTCTCAGGTTTGGTATTAGAAGCATTGAGATATCACATCTCATGCTATAGGAAGTGTCTGAGGATTGGAATGGGAAGGAGTCGTATATCACATCTCATGCTATAGGAAGGGTCTCAGGTTTGGTAGAAGCATTGAGATATCACATCTCATGCTATAGGAAGAGTCTCAGGATTGGAATGGGAAGGAGTTGGATATCACATCTCATGCTATAGGACGGCTCTCAGGTTTGGAAGGGGAAGGAGTTGGATATCACATTTCATGTTAGAGGTAGGATCTCAGGTTTGGTATTAGAGGCATTGAGACATCACATCTCGTGCTATCAGAAGGGTCTCAGGATTGGAATGGGAAGGAGTTGGATATCACATCTCACGCTAAAGGGAGGGTCTCAGGTTTGGAAGGGGAAGGATTTGGATATCACATCTCATGTTATAGGAAGGATCTCAGGTTTGGTATTAGAAGCATTGAGATATCACATCTCATGCTATCGGAAGGATCTCAGGTTTGGTATTAGAAGCATTGAGACATCACATCTCATGCTATCAGAAGGGTTTCAGGATTGGAATGGGAAGGAGTTGGATATCACATCTCATGCTAAAGGGAGGGTCTCAGGTTTGGAAGGGGAAGGATTTGGATATCACATCTCATGTTATAGGAAGGATCTCAGGTTTGGTATTAGAAGCATTGAGATATCACATCTCATGCTATAGTAAGGGTCTCAGCATTGGAATGGGAAGGAGTTGGATATCACATCTCATGCTAAAGGAAGGGTGTCAGGTTTGGTAGAAGCATTGAGATATCCCATCTCATGCTATAGGAGGGGTCTCAGGATTGGAATGGGAAGGAGTTGGATATCACATCTCATGCCATAGGAAGGGTCTCAGGTTTGGTATAAGCATTGAGATATCACATCTCTGCTATCCGAAGGGTCTCAGGATTCGAATGGGAAGGACTTAGATATCACATCTCATGCTATAGGGAGGGTCTCAGTTTTGATATTAGAAGCATTGAGATATCACATCTCATGCTATCGGAAGGGTCTCAGGATTGGAATGAGAAGAAGCTGGATATCACATCTCATGCTAAAGGAAGGGTCTCAGGTTTGGAAGGGGAAGGATTTGGATATCACATCTCATGTTATAGGACGGGTCTCAGGTTTGGTATTAGAAGCATTAAGATATCACATCTCATGGTGTAGGAAGGGTTTCAGGATTGGAATGGGAAGGAGTTGGACATCATATCTCACGCTATAGGAAGGGTCTCAGGATTGGATTGGGAAGGAGTTTGATATCAAATCTCATGCCACAGGAAGGGTCTCAGGTTTGGTATTAGAAGCATTGAGATATCACATCTCATGCTATAGGAAGTGTCTGAGGATTGGAATGGGAAGGAGTCGGATATCACATCTCATGCTATAGAAGGGTCTCAGGTTTGGTAGAAGCATTGAGATATCACATCTCATGCTATAGGAAGAGTCTCAGGATTGGAATGGGAAGGAGTTGGATATCACGTCTCATGTTATAGGAAGGGTCTCAGGTTTGGTAGTAGAAACATTGAGATATCAAATCTCATGCTATAGGAAGGGACCAAACCTGAGACCCTTCCTATGGCATGAGATTTGATATCAAACTCCTTCCCAATCCAATCCTGAGACCCTTCCTATAGCATGAGATATGATATCCAACTCCTTCCCATTACAATCCTGAAACCCTTCCTATACCATGAGATGTGATATCTTAATGCTTCTAATACCAAACGTGAGACCCGTCCTATAACATGAGATGTGATATCCAAATCCTTCCCCTTCCAAACCTGAGACCCTTCCTTTAGCATGAGATGTGATATCCAGCTCCTTCTCATTCCAATCCTGAGACCCTTCCGATAGCATGAGATGTGATATCTCAATGCTTCTAATATCAAAACTGAGACCCTCCCTATAGCATGAGATGTGATATCTAAGTCCTTCCCATTCCAATCCTGAGACCCTTCGGATAGCAGAGATGTGATATCTCAATGCTTATACCAAACCTGAGACCCTTCCTACGGCATGAGATGTGATATCCAACTCCTTCCCATTCCAATCCTGAGACCCTTCCTATAGCATGAGATGTGATATCTCAATGCTTCTACCAAACCTGAGACCCTTCCTATGGCATGAGATGTGATATCCAACTCCTTCCCATTCCAATCCTGAGACCCTTACTATAGCATGAGATGTGATATCTCAATGCTTCTAATACCAAACCTGAGATCCTTCCTATAACATGAGATGTGATATCCAAATCCTTCCCCTTCCAAACCAGAGACCCTCCCTTTAGCGTGAGATGTGATATCCAACTCCTTCCCATTCCAATCCTTAGACCCTTCTGATAGCATGAGATGTGATGTCTCAATGCCTCTAATACCAAACCTGAGATCCTACATCTAACATGAAATGTGATATCCAACTCCTTCCCCTTCCAAACCTGAGAGCCTTCCTATAACATGAGATGTGATATCGAAGTCCTTCCCATTCCAAACCTGAGACCCTTCCTATAACATGAGATGTGATATCCAACTCATTCCCATTCCAACCTGAGACCCTTCCTATAGCATGAGATGGGATATCCAACTACTTCCAAATCCAATCCTGATACCCTTCCGATAGCATGAGATGTGATATCCCAATGCTTCTACCAAACCTGAGACCCATACTATGGCATGAGATGTGATATCAAACTCCTTCCCATTCCAATCCCGAGACCCTTCCTATAGCTTGAGATGTGATATCCAACTCCTTCCCATTCCAATTCTGAGACCCTTCCTATACCAGGAGACTTGCTATCTCAATGCTTCTAATACCAAACCTTACACCCGTCCTATAACATGAGTTGTGATATCCAAATCCTTCCCCTTCCAAACCTGAGACCCTTCCTTTATCATGAGATGTGATATCCAACTCTTTCCCATTTCAATCCTGAGACCCTTCCCATATCATGAGACTTGTTATCTCAATGCTTCTAATATCAAACTTGAGACCCACCCTATAGCATGAGATGTGATATCCAAGTCCTTCCCATTCCAATCCTGAGACCCTTCCTATGGCATGAGATGTGATATCCAACTCCTTCCCATTCCAATCCTGAGACACTTCCTATAGCATGAGATGTGATATCTCAATGCTTCTATCAAACCTGAGACCCTTCCTTTAGCATGAGATGTGATATCCAACTCCTTCCCATTCCAATCCTGAGACCTTTCCTATGGTATGAGTTGTGATATCTCAATGCTTCTAATACCGAACCTGGACCCGTCCTATAACATGAGATGTGATATCCAAATCCTTCCCCTTCCAAACGTGAGACCCTTCCTTTAGCATGAGATGTGATATCAAAATCCTTCCCATTCCAATCCTGAAACCCTTCCTATAGCATGAGATGTGATATCTCAATGTTTCTAATAAAAAACCTGAGACCCTTCCTATAGCAAGAGATGTGATATCCACATCCTTCCCATTCAAATCCTGAGACCCTTCCTATAACATGAGATGTGATATCCAACTCCTTCCCATTCCAACCTGAGACCCTTCCTATTGCATGAGAAGGGATATCCAACTCCTTCCCATTGCAATCATGAGATCCTTCGTATAACATGAGATGTGATATCCAATTATTTCCCTTTCCAAACCTGAGACCCTTCCTATTGGATGAGATGTGATATCCAACTCCTTCCCATTCCAATCCTGAGACCCTTCCTATACCATGAGATGTGAACCGCAATGTTTCAAATACCAAACCTGGGACCCGTTCTATAACATGAGATGTGATATCCAACTCCTTCCCATTCCAACCTGAGACCCTTCCTATAGCATGAGATGGGATATCCAACTACTTCCAAATCCAATCCTGATACCCTTCCGATAGCATGAGATGTGATATCCCAATGCTTCTACCAAACCTGAGACCCATACTATGGCATGAGATGTGATATCAAACTCCTTCCCATTCCAATCCCGAGACCCTTCCTATAGCTTGAGATGTGAAATCCAACTCCTTCCCATTCCAATTCTGAGACCGTTCCTATACCAGGAGACTTGCTATCTCAATGCTTCTAATACCAAACCTTATTCCCGTCCTATAACATGAGTTGTGATATCCAAATCCTTCCCCTTCCAAACCTGAGACCCTTCCTTTATCATGAGATGTGATATCCAACTCCTTCCCATTCCAATCCTGAGACCCTTCCCATATCATGAGATTTGTTATCTCAATGCTTCTAATATCAAACTTGAGACCCTCCCTATAGCATGAGATGTGATATCCAAGTCCTTCCCATTCCAATCCTGAGACCCTTCCTATGGCATGAGATGTGATATCCAACTCCTTCCCATTCCAATCCTGAGACACTTCCTATAGCATGAGATGTGATATCTCAATGCTTCTATCAAACCTGAGACCCTTCCTTTAGCATGAGATGTGATATCCAACTCCTTCCCATTCCAATCCTGAGACCCTTCCTATGGTATGAGTTGTGATATCTCAATGCTTCTAATACCAAACCTGGACCCGTCCTATAACATGAGATGTGATATCCAAATCCTTCCCCTTCCAAACGTGAGGCCCTTCCTTTAGCATGAGATGTGATATCCAAATCCTTCCCATTCCAATCCTGAAACCCTTCCTATAGCATGAGATGTGATATCTCAATGTTTCTAATAAAAAACCTGAGACCCTTCCTATAGCAAGAGATGTGATATCCACATCCTTCCCATTCAAATCCTGAGACCCTTCCTATAACATGAGATGTGATATCCAACTCCTTCCCATTCCAACCTGAGACCCTTCCTATAGCATGAGAAGGGATATCCAACTCCTTCCCATTGCAATCCTGAGATCCTTCCTATAACATGAGATGTGATATCCAATTATTTCCCATTCCAAACCAGAGACCCTTCCTATTGGATGAGATGTGATATCCAACTCCTTCCCATTCCAATCCTGAGACCCTTCCTATACCATGAGATGTGAACCGCAATGTTTCAAATACCAAACCTGGGACCCGTTCTATAACATGAGATATGATATCCAAATCCTTCCCCTTCCAAACCTGAGACCCTTCCTTTAGCATGAGATGTGATATCCAAATCCTTCCCATTCCAATCCTGAGACGCTACCTATAACATGAGATGTGATATCCAACTCCTTCCCATTCCAACCTGAGACCCTTCCTATGGCATGAGATGTGATATCCAAATCCTTCCCATTCCAATCCTGAGACCCTTCCTATAGCATGAGATGTAATATCACAATGCTTGTAATACCAAACCTGAGACCCTTCCTATAGCATAAGATGTGATATCTCAATGCTTCTAATTCCAAACCTGGGACCCGTCCTATGACATGAGATATGATATTCAAATCCTTCCCCTTCCAAACCTGAGACCCTTCCTTTAGCATGAGATGTGATATCCAAATCCTTCCAATTCCAATCCTGAAATCCTTCCTATAGCATGAGATGTGATATCTCAATGTTTCTAATAAAAAACTGAGACCCTTCCTATAGCAAGAGATGTGATATCCAAATCCTTCCCATTCCAATCCTGAGACCCTTCCTATAACATGAGATGTGATATCCAACTCCTTCCCATTCCAATCCTGAAACCCTTCCTATAGCTTCAGATGTGATATCAAACTCCTTCCCATTCCAATCCTGAGATAGCTTGAGATGTGCTATCCAACTCCTTCCCATTCCAATCCTGAGACCCTTCCTATACCATGAGATGAGATATCTCAATGCTTCTAATACCAAACCTGAGACCGTCCTAAAACATATGTGAGATCCAAATCCTTCCCCTTCCAAACCTGAGACCTTTCCTTTAGCATGAGATGTGATATCCAACTCCTTCCCATTCCAATCCTGAGACCTTTCCTATAGCATGAGATGTGATATCTTAATGCTTCTAAAACCAAACCTGAGAACCATCCTATAACATATGTGAAATCCAAATCCTTCCCTTTCCAAACCTGAGACCCTTCCGATAGCATGGGATGTGATATCTCAATGCTCCTAATACCAAACCTGAGATCCTTCCTATAACATGAGATGTGTATCCAACTCCTTCCCATTCCAAACCTGAGACCCTTCCTATAGCATGAGATGTGATATCTTAATGCTTCTAAAACCAAACCTGAGAACCATCCTATAACATATGTGAAATCCAAATCCTTCCCTTTCCAAACCTGAGACCCTTCCGATAGCATGGGATGTGATATCTCAATGCTTCTAAAACCAAACATGAGAACCATCCTACAACATGAGATGTGAAATCCAAATCCTTCCCTTTCCAAACCTGAGACCCTTCCTATAGCTTGAGATGTGATATCAAACTCCTTCCCATTCCAATCCTGAGATAGCTTGAGATGTGATATCCAACTCCTTCCCATTCCAATCCTGAGACCCTTCCTATGGCTTGAGATGTGATATGAAACTCCTTCCCATTCCAACCTGAGACCGTTCCTATGGCATGAGATGTGATATCCAAATCCTTCCCATTCCAATCCTGAGACCCTTCCTATAGCATGAGATGTAATATCACAATGCTTGTAATACCAAACCTGAGACCCTTCCTATAGCATAAGATGTGATATCCAACTCCTTCCCATTCCAATCCTTAGACCCTTCCTATAGCATGAGATGTGCTATCTCAATGCTTCTAATACCAAACCTGAGACCCTTCTTAAAGCATGAGATGGGATATCCAACTCCTTCCTATACCAATCCTGAGACCCTTACGAAAGCAGAGATGTGATATCTCAATGCTTATACCAAACCTGAGACCCTTCCTATGGCATGAGATGTGATATCCAACTCCTTCCCATTCCAATCCTGAGACCCTTCCTATAGCATGAGATGTGATAACTCAATGCTTTTACCAAACCTGAGACCCTTCCTATAGCATGAGATGTGATATCCAACTCCTCCCCATTCCAATCCTGAGACCCTTCCTATACCATGAGATGTGATATCTCAATGTTTCTAATACCAAACCTGAGACCCGTCCTAAAACATGAGATGTGAGATCCAAATCCTTCCCCTTCCAAACCTGAGACCCTTCCTATAGCTTGAGATGTGATATCAAACTCCTTCTCATTCTAATCCTGAGATAGCTTGAGATGTGATATCTCAATGCTTCTAATATCAAAACTGAGACCCTCCCTATAGCATGAGATGTGATATCTAAGTCCTTCCCATTCCTATCCTGAGACCCTTACGATAGCAGAGATGTGATATCTCAATGCTTATAGCAAACCTGAGACCCTTCCTATAGCATAAGATGTGATATCTCAATGCTTCTATCAAAACTGAGACCCTCCCTATAGCATGAGATGTGATATCTAAGTCCTTCCCATTCCTATCCTGAGACCCTTCCGATAGCAGAGATGTGATATCTCAATGCTTATACCAACCTGAGACCCTTCCTATAGCATGAGATGTGAAATCTCAATGCTTCTATCAAACCTGAGACCCTTCCTTTAGCATGAGATGTGATATCCAATTCCTTCCCATTCCAATCCTGAGACCCTTCCTATAGCATGAGATGTAATATCTCAATGCTTCTATCAAACCTGAGACCCTTCCTTTAGCATGAGATGTGATATCCAACTCCTTCCCCTTCCAAACCTGAGAACCTTCCTTTAGCATGAGATGTGATATCCAAATCCTTCCCATTCCAATCCTGAAACCCTTCCTATAGCATGAGATATGATATCTCTGTTTCTAATAAAAAACATGAGACCCTTCCTATAGCAAGAGATATGATATCCACATCCTTCCCATTCCAATACTGAGACCCTTCCTATAACATGAGATGTGATATCCAACTCCTTCCCATTCCAACCTGAGACCCTTCCTATAGCATGAGAAGGGATATCCAACTCCTTCCCATTCCAATCCTGAGACCCTTCTGATAGCATGAGATGTGATATCTCAATGCTTCTAATACCAAACCTGAGATCCTTCCGATAGCATGAGATGTGATATCTCAATGCTTCTAATACCAAACCTGAGATCCTTCCTATAACATGAGATGTGATATCCAAATCCTTCCCCTTCCAAACCAGAGACCCTCCCTTTAGCGTGAGATGTGATATCCAACTCCTTCCCATTCCAATCCTTAGACCCTTCTGATAGCATGAGATGTGATGTCTCAATGCCTCTAATACCAAACCTGAGATCCTACATCTAACATGAAATGTGATATCCAACTCCTTCCCCTTCCAAACCTGAGAGCCTTCCTATAACATGAGATGTGATATCGAAGTCCTTCCCATTCCAATCCTGAGACCCTTTCTATAACATGAGATGTGATATCCAACTCCTTCCCATTCCAACCTGATACCCTTCCGATAGCATGAGATGTGATATCCCAATGCTTCTACCAAACCTGAGACCCATACTATGGCATGAGATGTGATATCAAACTCCTTCCCATTCCAATCCCGAGACCCTTCCTATAGCTTGAGATGTGATATCCAACTCCTTCCCATTCCAATTCTGAGACCCTTCCTATACCAGGAGACTTGCTATCTCAATGCTTCTAATACCAAACCTTACACCCGTCCTATAACATGAGTTGTGATATCCAAATCCTTCCCCTCCCAAACCTGAGACCCTTCCGTTATCATGAGATGTGATATCCAACTCCTTCCCATTCCAATCCTGAGACCCTTCCCATATCATGAGATTTGTTATCTCAATGCTTCTAATATCAAACTTGAGACCCTCCCTATAGCATGAGATGTGATATCCAAGTCCTTCCCATTCCAATCCTGAGACCCTTCCTATGGCATGAGATGTGATATCCAACTCCTTCCCATTCCAATCCTGAGACACTTCCTATAGCATGAGATGTGATATCTCAATGCTTCTATCAAACCTGAGACCCTTCCTTTAGCATGAGATGTGATATCCAACTCCTTCCCATTCCAACCTGAGACCCTTCCTATAGCATGAGAAGGGATATCCAACTCCTTCCCATTCCAATCCTGAGACCCTTCTGATAGCATGAGATGTGATATCTCAATGCTTCTAATACCAAACCTGAGATCCTTCCGATAGCATGAGATGTGATATCTCAATGCTTCTAATACCAAACCTGAGATCCTTCCTATAACATGAGATGTGATATCCAAATCCTTCCCCTTCCAAACCAGAGACCCTCCCTTTAGCGTGAGATGTGATATCCAACTCCTTCCCATTCCAATCCTTAGACCCTTCTGATAGCATGAGATGTGATGTCTCAATGCCTCTAATACCAAACCTGAGATCCTACATCTAACATGAAATGTGATATCCAACTCCTTCCCCTTCCAAACCTGAGAGCCTTCCTATAACATGAGATGTGATATCGAAGTCCTTCCCATTCCAATCCTGAGACCCTTTCTATAACATGAGATGTGATATCCAACTCCTTCCCATTCCAACCTGATACCCTTCCGATAGCATGAGATGTGATATCCCAATGCTTCTACCAAACCTGAGACCCATACTATGGCATGAGATGTGATATCAAACTCCTTCCCATTCCAATCCCGAGACCCTTCCTATAGCTTGAGATGTGATATCCAACTCCTTCCCATTCCAATTCTGAGACCCTTCCTATACCAGGAGACTTGCTATCTCAATGCTTCTAATACCAAACCTTACACCCGTCCTATAACATGAGTTGTGATATCCAAATCCTTCCCCTCCCAAACCTGAGACCCTTCCGTTATCATGAGATGTGATATCCAACTCCTTCCCATTCCAATCCTGAGACCCTTCCCATATCATGAGATTTGTTATCTCAATGCTTCTAATATCAAACTTGAGACCCTCCCTATAGCATGAGATGTGATATCCAAGTCCTTCCCATTCCAATCCTGAGACCCTTCCTATGGCATGAGATGTGATATCCAACTCCTTCCCATTCCAATCCTGAGACACTTCCTATAGCATGAGATGTGATATCTCAATGCTTCTATCAAACCTGAGACCCTTCCTTTAGCATGAGATGTGATATCCAACTCCTTCCCATTCCAATCCTGAGACCCTTCCTATGGTATGAGTTGTGATATCTCAATGCTTCTAATACCAAACCTGGACCCGTCCTATAACATGAGATGTGATATCCAAATCCTTCCCCTTCCAAACGTGAGACCCTTCCTTTAGCATGAGATGTGATATCCAAATCCTTCCCATTCCAATCCTGAAACCCTTCCTATAGCATGAGATGTGATATCTCAATGTTTCTAATAAAAAACCTGAGACCCTTCCTATAGCAAGAGATGTGATATCCACATCCTTCCCATTCATATCCTGAGACCCTTCCTATAACATGAGATCTGATATCCAACTCCTTCCCATTCCAACCTGAGACCCTTCCTATAGCATGAGAAGGGATATCCAACTCCTTCCCATTGCAATCCTGAGATCCTTCCTATAACATGAGATGTGATATCCAATTATTTCCCATTCCAAACCTGAGACCCTTCCTATTGGATGAGATGTGATATCCAACTCCTTCCCATTCCAATCCTGAGACCCTTCCTATACCATGAGATGTGAACCGCAATGTTTCAAATACCAAACCTGGGACCCGTTCTATAACATGAGATATGATATCCAAATCCTTCCCCTTCCAAACCTGAGACCCTTCCTTTAGCATGAGATGTGATATCCAAATCCTTCCCATTCCAATCCTGAGACGCTACCTATAACATGAGATGTGATATCCAACTCCTTACCATTCCAACCTGAGACACTTCCTATGGCATGAGATGTGATATCCAAATCCTTCCCATTCCAATCCTGAGACCCTTCCTATAGCATGAGATGTAATATCACAATGCTTGTAATACCAAACCTGAGACCCTTCCTATAGCATAAGATGTGATATCTCAATGCTTCTAATTCCAAACCTGGGACCCGTCCTATGACATGAGATATGATATTCAAATCCTTCCCCTTCCAAACCTGAGACCCTTCCTTTAGCATGAGATGTGATATCCAAATCCTTCCAATTCCAATCCTGAAATCCTTCCTATAGCATGAGATGTGATATCTCAATGTTTCTAATAAAAAACTGAGACCCTTCCTATAGCAAGAGATGTGATATCCAAATCCTTCCCATTCCAATCCTGAGACCCTTCCTATAACATGAGATGTGATATCCAACTCCTTCCCATTCCAATCCTGAAACCCTTCCTATAGCTTCAGATGTGATATCAAACTCCTTCCCATTCCAATCCTGAGATAGCTTGAGATGTGCTATCCAACTCCTTCCCATTCCAATCCTGAGACCCTTCCTATACCATGAGATGTGATATCTCAATGCTTCTAATACCAAACCTGAGACCGTCCTAAAACATATGTGAGATCCAAATCCTTCCCCTTCCAAACCTGAGACCTTTCCTTTAGCATGAGATGTGATATCCAACTCCTTCCCATTCCAATCCTGAGACCTTTCCTATAGCATGAGATGTGATATCTTAATGCTTCTAAAACCAAACCTGAGAACCATCCTATAACATATGTGAAATCCAAATCCTTCCCTTTCCAAACCTGAGACCCTTCCGATAGCATGGGATGTGATATCTCAATGCTCCTAATACCAAACCTGAGATCCTTCCTATAACATGAGATGTGTATCCAACTCCTTCCCATTCCAAACCTGAGACCCTTCCTATAGCATGAGATGTGATATCTTAATGCTTCTAAAACCAAACCTGAGAACCATCCTATAACATATGTGAAATCCAAATCCTTCCCTTTCCAAACCTGAGACCCTTCCGATAGCATGGGATGTGATATCTCAATGCTTCTAAAACCAAACATGAGAACCATCCTACAACATGAGATGTGAAATCCAAATCCTTCCCTTTCCAAACCTGAGACCCTTCCTATAGCTTGAGATGTGATATCAAACTCCTTCCCATTCCAATCCTGAGATAGCTTGAGATGTGATATCCAACTCCTACCCATTCCAATCCTGAGACCCTTCCTATGGCTTGAGATGTGATATGAAACTCCTTCCCATTCCAACCTGAGACCCTTCCTATGGCATGAGATGTGATATCCAAATCCTTCCCATTCCAATCCTGAGACCCTTCCTATAGCATGAGATGTAATATCACAATGCTTGTAATACCAAACCTGAGACCCTTCCTATAGCATAAGATGTGATATCCAACTCCTTCCCATTCCAATCCTTAGACCCTTCCTATAGCATGAGATGTGCTATCTCAATGCTTCTAATACCAAACCTGAGACCCTTCTTAAAGCATGAGATGGGATATCCAACTCCTTCCTATACCAATCCTGAGACTCTTACGAAAGCAGAGATGTGATATCTCAATGCTTATACCAAACCTGAGACCCTTCCTATGGCATGAGATGTGATATCCAACTCCTTCCCATTCCAATCCTGAGACCCTTCCTATAGCATGAGATGTGATAACTCAATGCTTTTACCAAACCTGAGACCCTTCCTATAGCATGCAATGTGATATCCAACTCCTCCCCATTCCAATCCTGAGACCCTTCCTATACCCTGAGATGTGATATCTCAATGTTTCTAATACCAAACCTGAGACCCGTCCTAAAACATGAGATGTGAGATCCAAATCCTTCCCCTTCCAAACCTGAGACCCTTCCTATAGCTTGAGATGTGATATCAAACTCCTTCCCATTCTAATCCTGAGATAGCTTGAGATGTGATATCTCAATGCTTCTAATATCAAAACTGAGACCCTCCTTATAGCATGAGATGTGATATCTAAGTCCTTCCCATTCCTATCCTGAGACCCTTACGATAGCAGAGATGTGATATCTCAATGCTTATAGCAAACCTGAGACCCTTCCTATAGCATAAGATGTGATATCTCAATGCTTCTATCAAAACTGAGACCCTCCCTATAGCATGAGATGTGATATCTAAGTCCTTCCCATTCCTATCCTGAGACCCTTCCGATAGCAGAGATGTGATATCTCAATGCTTATACCAACCTGAGACCCTTCCTATAGCATGAGATGTGAAATCTCAATGCTTCTATCAAACCTGAGACCCTTCCTTTAGCATGAGATGTGATATCCAATTCCTTCCCATTCCAATCCTGAGACCCTTCCTATAGCATGAGATGTAATATCTCAATGCTTCTATCAAACCTGAGACCCTTCCTTTAGCATGAGATGTGATATCCAACTCCTTCCCCTTCCAAACCTGAGAACCTTCCTTTAGCATGAGGTGTGATATCCAAATCCTTCCCATTCCAATCCTGAGACCCTTCTGATAGCATGAGATGTGATATCCAACTCCTTCCCATTCCAATACTGAGACCCTTCCTATAACATGAGATGTGATATCCAACTCCTTCCCATTCCAACCTGAGACCCTTCCTATAGCATGAGAAGGGATATCCAACTCCTTCCCATTCCAATCCTGAGACCCTTACTATAGCATGAGATGTGATATCTCAATACTTCTAATACCAAACCTGAGATCCTTCCTATAACATGAGATGTGATATCCAAATCCTTCCCCTTCCAAACCTGAGACCCTCCCTTTAGCATGAGATGTGATATCCAACTCCTTCCCATTCCAATCCTGAGACCCTTCTGATAGCAAGAGATGTGATATCTCAATGCTTCTAATACCAAACCTGAGATCCTTCCGATAGCATGAGATGTGATATCTCAATGCTTCTAATACCAAACCTGAGATCCTTCCTATAACATGAGATGTGATATCCAAATCCTTCCCCTTCCAAACCAGAGACCCTCCCTTTAGCGTGAGATGTGATATCCAACTCCTTCCCATTCCAATCCTTAGACCCTTCTGATAGCATGAGATGTGATGTCTCAATGCCTCTAATACCAAACCTGAGATCCTATATCTAACATGAAATGTGATATCCAACTCCTTCCCCTTCCAAACCTGAGAGCCTTCCTATAACATGAGATGTGATATCGAAGTCCTTCCCATTCCAATCCTGAGACCCTTTCTATAACATGAGATGTGATATCCCAATGCTTCTACCAAACCTGAGACCCATACTATGGCATGAGATGTGATATCAAACTCCTTCCCATTCCAATCCCGAGACCCTTCCTATAGCTTGAGATGTGATATCCAACTCCTTCCCATTCCAATTCTGAGACCCTTCCTATACAAGGAGACTTGCTATCTCAATGCTTCTAATACCAAACCTTACACCCGTCCTATAACATGAGTTGTGATATCCAAATCCTTCCCCTCCCAAACTTGAGACCCTTCCTTTATCATGAGATGTGATATCCAACTCCTTCCCATTCCAATCCTGAGACCCTTCCCATATCATGAGATTTGTTATCTCAATGCTTCTAATATCAAACTTGAGACCCTCCCTATAGCATGAGATGTGATATCCAAGTCCTTCCCATTCCAATCCTGAGACCCTTCCTATGGCATGAGATGTGATATCCAACTCCTTCCCATTCCAATCCTGAGACCCTTCCTATAGCATGAGAAGGGATATCCAACTCCTTCCCCTTCCAAACCTGAGACCCTCCCTTTAGCATGAGATGTGATATCCAACTCCTTCCCATTCCAATCCTGAGACCCTTCTGATAGCATGAGATGTGATATCTCAATGCTTCTAATACCAAACCTGAGATCCTTCCGATAGCATGAGATGTGATATCTCAATGCTTCTAATACCAAACCTGAGATCCTTCCTATAACATGAGATGTGATATCCAAATCCTTCCCCTTCCAAACCAGAGACCCTCCCTTTAGCGTGAGATGTGATATCCAACTCCTTCCCATTCCAATCCTTAGACCCTTCTGATAGCATGAGATGTGATGTCTCAATGCCTCTAATACCAAACCTGAGATCCTATATCTAACATGAAATGTGATATCCAACTCCTTCCCCTTCCAAACCTAGGAGCCTTCCTATAACATGAGATGTGATATCGAAGTCCTTCCCATTCCAATCCTGAGACCCTTTCTATAACATGAGATGTGATATCCCAATGCTTCTACCAAACCTGAGACCCATACTATGGCATGAGATGTGATATCAAACTCCTTCCCATTCCAATCCCGAGACCCTTCCTATAGCTTGAGATGTGATATCCAACTCCTTCCCATTCCAATTCTGAGACCCTTCCTATACAAGGAGACTTGCTATCTCAATGCTTCTAATACCAAACCTTACACCCGTCCTATAACATGAGTTGTGATATCCAAATCCTTCCCCTCCCAAACCTGAGACCCTTCCTTTATCATGAGATGTGATATCCAACTCCTTCCCATTCCAATCCTGAGACCCTTCCCATATCATGAGATTTGTTATCTCAATGCTTCTAATATCAAACTTGAGACCCTCCCTATAGCATGAGATGTGATATCCAAGTCCTTCCCATTCCAATCCTGAGACCCTTCCTATGGCATGAGATGTGATATCCAACTCCTTCCCATTCCAATCCTGAGACACTTCCTATAGCATGAGATGTGATATCTCAATGCTTCTATCAAACCTGAGACCCTTCCTTTAACATGAGATGTGATATCCAACTCCTTCCCATTCCAATCCTGAGACCCTTCCTATGGCATGAGTTGTGATATCTCAATGCTTCTAATACCAAACCTGGGACCCGTCCTATAACATGAGATGTGATATCCAAATCCTTCCCCTTCCAAACGTGAGACCCTTCCTTTAGCATGAGATGTGATATCCAAATCCTTCCCATTCCAATCCTGAAACCCTTCCTATAGCATGAGATGTGATATCTCAATGTTTCTAATAAAAAACCTGAGACCCTTCCTATAGCAAGAGATGTGATATCCACATCCTTCCCATTCAAATCCTGAGACCCTTCCTATAACATGAGATGTGATATCCAACTCCTTCCCATTCCAACCTGAGACCCTTCCTATAGCATGAGAAGGGATATCCAACTCCTTCCCATTGCAATCCTGAGGTCCTTCCTATAACATGAGATGTGATATCCAATTATTTCCCATTCCAAACCTGAGACCCTTCCTATTGGATGAGATGTGATATCCAACTCCTTCCCATTCCAATCCTGAGACCCTTCCTATACCATGAGATGTGAACCGCAATGTTTCAAATACCAAACCTGGGACCCGTTCTATAACATGAGATATGATATCCAAATCCTTCCCCTTCCAAACCTGAGACCCTTCCTTTAGCATGAGATGTGATATCCAAATCCTTCCCATTCCTATCCTGAGACGCTACCTAAAACATGAGATGTGATATCCAACTCCTTCCCATTCCAACCTGAGACCCTTCCTATGGCATGAGAAGTGATATCCAAATCGTTCCCATTCCAATCCTGAGATCCTTCCTATAGCATGAGATGTAATATCACAATGCTTGTAATACCAAACCTGAGACCCTTCCTATAGCATAAGATGTGATATCTCAATGCTTCTAATTCCAAACCTGGGACCCGTCCTATAACATGAGATATGATATTCAAATCCTTCCCCTTCCAAACCTGAGACCCTTCCTTTAGCATGAGATGTGATATCCAAATCCTTCCAATTCCAATCCTGAAATCCTTCCTATAGCATGAGATGTGATATCTCAATGTTTCTAATAAAAAACTGAGACCCTTCCTATAGCAAGAGATGTGATATCCAAATCCTTCCCATTCCAATCCTGAGACCCTTCCTATAACATGAGATGTGATATCCAACTCCTTCCCATTCCAATCCTGAAACCCTTCCTATAGCTTCAGGTGTGATATCAAACTCCTTCCCATTCCAATCCTGAGATAGATTGAGATGTGCTATCCAACTCCTTCCCATTCCAATCCTGAGACCCTTCCTATACCATGAGATGTGATATCTCAATGCTTCTAATACCAAACCTGAGACCGTCCTAAAACATATGTGAGATCCAAATCCTTCCCCTTCCAAACCTGAGACCTTTCCTTTAGCATGAGATGTGATATCCAACTCCTTCCCATTCCAATCTTGAGACCTTTCCTATAGCATGATATGTGATATCTCAATGCTTCTAATACCAAACCTGAGATCCTTCCTATAACATGAGATGTGTATCCAACTCCTTCCCATTCCAAACCTGAGACCCTTCCTATAGCATGAGATGTGATATCTTAATGCTTCTAAAACCAAACCTGAGAACCATCCTATAACATATGTGAAATCCAAATCCTTCCCTTTCCAAACCTGAGACCCTTCCGATAGCATGGGATGTGATATCTCAATGCTTCTAAAACCAAACATGAGAACCATCCTACAACATGAGATGTGAAATCCAAATCCTTCCGTTTCCAAACCTGAGACCCTTCCTATAGCTTGAGATGTGATATCAAACTCCTTCCCATTCCAATCCTGAGATAGCTTGAGATGTGATATCCAACTCCTTCCCATTCCAATCCTGGGACCCTTCCTATACCATGAGATGTGCTATCTCAATGCTTCCAATACCAAACCTGAGACCCGTCCTAATACATGAGATGTGAGATCCAAATCCTTCCCCTTCCAAACCTGAGACCCTTCCTATGGCTTGAGATGTGATATGAAACTCCTTCCCATTCCAACCTGAGACCCTTCCTATGGCATGAGATGTGATATCCAAATCCTTCCCATTCCAATCCTGAGACCCTTCCTATAGCATGAGATGTAATATCACAATGCTTGTAATACCAAACCTGAGACCCTTCCTATAGCATAAGATGTGATATCCAACTCCTTCCCATTCCAATCCTTAGACCCTTCCTATAGCATGAGATGTGCTATCTCAATGCTTCTAATACCAAACCTGAGACCCTTCTTAAAGCATGAGATGGGATATCCAACTCCTTCCTATACCAATCCTGAGACCCTTACGAAAGCAGAGATGTGATATCTCAATGCTTATACCAAACCTGAGACCCTTCCTATGGCATGAGATGTGATATCCAACTCCTTCCCATTCCAATCCTGAGACCCTTCCTATAGCATGAGATGTGATAACTCAATGCTTTTACCAAACCTGAGACCCTTCCTATAGCATGAGATGTGATATCCAACTCCTCCCCATTCCAATCCTGAGACCCTTCCTATACCCTGAGATGTGATATCTCAATGTTTCTAATACCAAACCTGAGACCCGTCCTAAAACATGAGATGTGAGATCCAAATCCTTCCCCTTCCAAACCTGAGACCCTTCCTATAGCTTGAGATGTGATATCAAACTCCTTCCCATTCTAATCCTGAGATAGCTTGAGATGTGATATCTCAATGCTTCTAATATCAAAACTGAGACCCTCCCTATAGCATGAGATGTGATATCTAAGTCCTTCCCATTCCTATCCTGAGACCCTTACGATAGCAGAGATGTGATATCTCAATGCTTATAGCAAACCTGAGACCCTTCCTATAGCATAAGATGTGATATCTCAATGCTTCTATCAAAACTGAGACCCTCCCTATAGCATGAGATGTGATATCTAAGTCCTTCCCATTCCTATCCTGAGACCCTTCCGATAGCAGAGATGTGATATCTCAATGCTTATACCAAACCTGAGACCCTTCCTATAGCATGAGATGTGATATCCAACTCCTCCCCATTCCAATCCTGAGACCCTTCCTATACCATGAGATGTGATATCTCAATGTTTCTAATACCAAACCTGAGACCCGTCCTAAAACATGAGATGTGAGATCCAAATCCTTCCCCTTCCAAACCTGAGACCCTTCCTATAGCTTGAGATGTGATATCAAACTCCTTCCCATTCCAATCCTGAGATAGCTTGAGATGTGATATCCAACTCCTTCCCATTCCAATCCTGGGACCCTTCCTATACCATGAGATGTGCTATCTCAATGCTTCCAATACCAAACCTGAGACCCGTCCTAATACATGAGATGTGAGATCCAAATCCTTCCCCTTCCAAACCTGAGACCCTTCCTATGGCTTGAGATGTGATATGAAACTCCTTCCCATTCCAACCTGAGACCCTTCCTATGGCATGAGATGTGATATCCAAATCCTTCCCATTCCAATCCTGAGACCCTTCCTATAGCATGAGATGTAATATCACAATGCTTGTAATACCAAACCTGAGACCCTTCCTATAGCATAAGATGTGATATCCAACTCCTTCCCATTCCAATCCTTAGACCCTTCCTATAGCATGAGATGTGCTATCTCAATGCTTCTAATACCAAACCTGAGACCCTTCTTAAAGCATGAGATGGGATATCCAACTCCTTCCTATACCAATCCTGAGACCCTTACGAAAGCAGAGATGTGATATCTCAATGCTTATACCAAACCTGAGACCCTTCCTATGGCATGAGATGTGATATCCAACTCCTTCCCATTCCAATCCTGAGACCCTTCCTATAGCATGAGATGTGATAACTCAATGCTTTTACCAAACCTGAGACCCTTCCTATAGCATGAGATGTGATATCCAACTCCTCCCCATTCCAATCCTGAGACCCTTCCTATACCCTGAGATGTGATATCTCAATGTTTCTAATACCAAACCTGAGACCCGTCCTAAAACATGAGATGTGAGATCCAAATCCTTCCCCTTCCAAACCTGAGACCCTTCCTATAGCTTGAGATGTGATATCAAACTCCTTCCCATTCTAATCCTGAGATAGCTTGAGATGTGATATCTCAATGCTTCTAATATCAAAACTGAGACCCTCCCTATAGCATGAGATGTGATATCTAAGTCCTTCCCATTCCTATCCTGAGACCCTTACGATAGCAGAGATGTGATATCTCAATGCTTATAGCAAACCTGAGACCCTTCCTATAGCATAAGATGTGATATCTCAATGCTTCTATCAAAACTGAGACCCTCCCTATAGCATGAGATGTGATATCTAAGTCCTTCCCATTCCTATCCTGAGACCCTTCCGATAGCAGAGATGTGATATCTCAATGCTTATACCAAACCTGAGACCCTTCCTATAGCATGAGATGTGATATCCAACTCCTCCCCATTCCAATCCTGAGACCCTTCCTATACCATGAGATGTGATATCTCAATGTTTCTAATACCAAACCTGAGACCCGTCCTAAAACATGAGATGTGAGATCCAAATCCTTCCCCTTCCAAACCTGAGACACTTCCTATAGCTTGAGATGTGATATCAAACTCCTTCCCATTCTAATCCTGAGATAGCTTGAGATGTGATATCTCAATGCTTCTAATATCAAAACTGAGACCCTCCCTATAGCATGAGATGTGATATCTAAGTCCTTCCCATTCCTATCCTGAGACCCTTACGATAGCAGAGATGTGATATCTCAATGCTTATAGCAAACCTGAGACCGTTCCTATAGCATAAGTTGTGATATCTCAATGCTTCTATCAAAACGGAGACCCTCCCTATAGCATGAGATGTGATATCTAAGTCCTTCCCATTCCTATCCTGAGACCCTTCCGATAGCAGAGATGTGATATCTCAATGCTTATACCAACCTGAGACCCTTCCTATAGCATGAGATTTGAAATCTCAATGCTTCTATCAAACCTGAGACCCTTCCTTTAGCATGAGATGTGATATCCAATTCCTTCCCATTCCAATCCTGAGACCCTTCCTATAGCATGAGATGTAATATCACAATGCTTGTAATACCAAACCTGAGACCCTTCCTATAGCATAAGATGTGATATCCAACTCCTTCCCATTCCAATCCTTAGACCCTTCCTATAGCATGAGATGTGCTATCTCAATGCTTCTAATACCAAACCTGAGACCCTTCTTAAAGCATGAGATGGGATATCCAACTCCTTCCTATACCAATCCTGAGACCCTTACGAAAGCAGAGATGTGATATCTCAATGCTTATACCAAACCTGAGACCCTTCCTATGGCATGAGATGTGATATCCAACTCCTTCCCATTCCAATCCTGAGACCCTTCCTATAGCATGAGATGTGATAACTCAATGCTTTTACCAAACCTGAGACCCTTCCTATAGCATGAGATGTGATATCCAACTCCTCCCCTGTCCAATCCTGAGACCCTTCCTATACCATGAGATGTGATATCTCAATGTTTCTAATACCAAACCTGAGACCCGTCCTAAAACATGAGATGTGAGATCCAAATCCTTCCCCTTCCAAACCTGAGACCCTTCCTATAGCTTGAGATGTGATATCAAACTCCTTCTCATTCTAATCCTGAGATAGCTTGAGATGTGATATCTCAATGCTTCTAATATCAAAACTGAGACCCTCCCTATAGCATGAGATGTGATATCTAAGTCCTTCCCATTCCTATCCTGAGACCCTTACGATAGCAGAGATGTGATATCTCAATGCTTATAGCAAACCTGAGACCCTTCCTATAGCATAAGATGTGATATCTCAATGCTTCTATCAAAACTGAGACCCTCCCTATAGCATGAGATGTGATATCTAAGTCCTTCCCATTCCTATCCTGAGACCCTTCCGATAGCAGAGATGTGATATCTCAATGCTTATACCAACCTGAGACCCTTCCTATAGCATGAGATGTGAAATCTCAATGCTTCTATCAAACCTGAGACCCTTCCTTTAGCATGAGATGTGATATCCAATTCCTTCCCATTCCAATCCTGAGACCCTTCCTATAGCATGAGATGTAATATCTCAATGCTTCTATCAAACCTGAGACCCTTCCTTTAGCATGAGATGTGATATCCAACTCCTTCCCCTTCCAAACCTGAGAACCTTCCTTTAGCATGAGATGTGATATCCAAATCCTTCCCATTCCAATCCTGAAACCCTTCCTATAGCATGAGATATGATATCTCTGTTTCTAATAAAAAACATGAGACCCTTCCTATAGCAAGAGATATGATATCCACATCCTTCCCATTCCAATACTGAGACCCTTCCTATAACATGAGATGTGATATCCAACTCCTTCCCATTCCAACCTGAGACCCTTCCTATAGCATGAGAAGGGATATCCAACTCCTTCCCATTCCAATCCTGAGACCCTTCTGATAGCATGAGATGTGATATCTCAATGCTTCTAATACCAAACCTGAGATCCTTCCGATAGCATGAGATGTGATATCTCAATGCTTCTAATACCAAACCTGAGATCCTTCCTATAACATGAGATGTGATATCCAAATCCTTCCCCTTCCAAACCAGAGACCCTCCCTTTAGCGTGAGATGTGATATCCAACTCCTTCCCATTCCAATCCTTAGACCCTTCTGATAGCATGAGATGTGATGTCTCAATGCCTCTAATACCAAACCTGAGATCCTACATCTAACATGAAATGTGATATCCAACTCCTTCCCCTTCCAAACCTGAGAGCCTTCCTATAACATGAGATGTGATATCTAAGTCCTTCCCATTCCAATCCTGAGACCCTTTCTATAACATGAGATGTGATATCCAACTCCTTCCCATTCCAACCTGATACCCTTCCGATAGCATGAGATGTGATATCCCAATGCTTCTACCAAACCTGAGACCCATACTATGGCATGAGATGTGATATCAAACTCCTTCCCATTCCAATCCCGAGACCCTTCCTATAGCTTGAGATGTGATATCCAACTCCTTCCCATTCCAATTCTGAGACCCTTCCTATACCAGGAGACTTGCTATCTCAATGCTTCTAATACCAAACCTTACACCCGTCCTATAACATGAGTTGTGATATCCAAATCCTTCCCCTCCCAAACCTGAGACCCTTCCGTTATCATGAGATGTGATATCCAACTCCTTCCCATTCCAATCCTGAGACCCTTCCCATATCATGAGATTTGTTATCTCAATGCTTCTAATATCAAACTTGAGACCCTCCCTATAGCATGAGATGTGATATCCAAGTCCTTCCCATTCCAATCCTGAGACCCTTCCTATGGCATGAGATGTGATATCCAACTCCTTCCCATTCCAATCCTGAGACACTTCCTATAGCATGAGATGTGATATCTCAATGCTTCTATCAAACCTGAGACCCTTCCTTTAGCATGAGATGTGATATCCAACTCCTTCCCATTCCAATCCTGAGACCCTTCCTATGGTATGAGTTGTGATATCTCAATGCTTCTAATACCAAACCTGGACCCGTCCTATAACATGAGATGTGATATCCAAATCCTTCCCCTTCCAAACGTGAGACCCTTCCTTTAGCATGAGATGTGATATCCAAATCCTTCCCATTCCAATCCTGAAACCCTTCCTATAGCATGAGATGTGATATCTCAATGTTTCTAATAAAAAACCTGAGACCCTTCCTATAGCAAGAGATGTGATATCCACATCCTTCCCATTCATATCCTGAGACCCTTCCTATAACATGAGATCTGATATCCAACTCCTTCCCATTCCAACCTGAGACCCTTCCTATAGCATGAGAAGGGATATCCAACTCCTTCCCATTGCAATCCTGAGATCCTTCCTATAACATGAGATGTGATATCCAATTATTTCCCATTCCAAACCTGAGACCCTTCCTATTGGATGAGATGTGATATCCAACTCCTTCCCATTCCAATCCTGAGACCCTTCCTATACCATGAGATGTGAACCGCAATGTTTCAAATACCAAACCTGGGACCCGTTCTATAACATGAGATATGATATCCAAATCCTTCCCCTTCCAAACCTGAGACCCTTCCTTTAGCATGAGATGTGATATCCAAATCCTTCCCATTCCAATCCTGAGACGCTACCTATAACATGAGATGTGATATCCAACTCCTTCCCATTCCAACCTGAGACCCTTCCTATGGCATGAGATGTGATATCCAAATCCTTCCCATTCCAATCCTGAGACCCTTCCTATAGCATGAGATGTAATATCACAATGCTTGTAATACCAAACCTGAGACCCTTCCTATAGCATAAGATGTGATATCTCAATGCTTCTAATTCCAAACCTGGGACCCGTCCTATGACATGAGATATGATATTCAAATCCTTCCCCTTCCAAACCTGAGACCCTTCCTTTAGCATGAGATGTGATATCCAAATCCTTCCAATTCCAATCCTGAAATCCTTCCTATAGCATGAGATGTGATATCTCAATGTTTCTAATAAAAAACTGAGACCCTTCCTATAGCAAGAGATGTGATATCCAAATCCTTCCCATTCCAATCCTGAGACCCTTCCTATAACATGAGATGTGATATCCAACTCCTTCCCATTCCAATCCTGAAACCCTTCCTATAGCTTCAGATGTGATATCAAACTCCTTCCCATTCCAATCCTGAGATAGCTTGAGATGTGCTATCCAACTCCTTCCCATTCCAATCCTGAGACCCTTCCTATACCATGAGATGTGATATCTCAATGCTTCTAATACCAAACCTGAGACCGTCCTAAAACATATGTGAGATCCAAATCCTTCCCCTTCCAAACCTGAGACCTTTCCTTTAGCATGAGATGTGATATCCAACTCCTTCCCATTCCAATCCTGAGACCTTTCCTATAGCATGAGATGTGATATCTTAATGCTTCTAAAACCAAACCTGAGAACCATCCTATAACATATGTGAAATCCAAATCCTTCCCTTTCCAAACCTGAGACCCTTCCGATAGCATGGGATGTGATATCTCAATGCTCCTAATACCAAACCTGAGATCCTTCCTATAACATGAGATGTGTATCCAACTCCTTTCCATTCCAAACCTGAGACCCTTCCTATAGCATGAGATGTGATATCTTAATGCTTCTAAAACCAAACCTGAGAACCATCCTATAACATATGTGAAATCCAAATCCTTCCCTTTCCAAACCTGAGACCCTTCCGATAGCAGGGGATGTGATATCTCAATGCTTCTAAAACCAAACATGAGAACCATCCTACAACATGAGATGTGAAATCCAAATCCTTCCCTTTCCAAACCTGAGACCCTTCCTATAGCTTGAGATGTGATATCAAACTCCTTCCCATTCCAATCCTGAGATAGCTTGAGATGTGATATCCAACTCCTTCCCATTCCAATCCTGAGACCCTTCCTATGGCTTGAGATGTGATATGAAACTCCTTCCCATTCCAACCTGAGACCCTTCCTATGGCATGAGATGTGATATCCAAATCCTTCCCATTCCAATCCTGAGACCCTTCCTATAGCATGAGATGTAATATCACAATGCTTGTAATACCAAACCTGAGACCCTTCCTATAGCATAAGATGTGATATCCAACTCCTTCCCATTCCAATCCTTAGACCCTTCCTATAGCATGAGATGTGCTATCTCAATGCTTCTAATACCAAACCTGAGACCCTTCTTAAAGCATGAGATGGGATATCCAACTCCTTCCTATACCAATCCTGAGACTCTTACGAAAGCAGAGATGTGATATCTCAATGCTTATACCAAACCTGAGACCCTTCCTATGGCATGAGATGTGATATCCAACTCCTTCCCATTCCAATCCTGAGACCCTTCCTATAGCATGAGATGTGATAACTCAATGCTTTTACCAAACCTGAGACCCTTCCTATAGCATGCAATGTGATATCCAACTCCTCCCCATTCCAATCCTGAGACCCTTCCTATACCCTGAGATGTGATATCTCAATGTTTCTAATACCAAACCTGAGACCCGTCCTAAAACATGAGATGTGAGATCCAAATCCTTCCCCTTCCAAACCTGAGACCCTTCCTATAGCTTGAGATGTGATATCAAACTCCTTCCCATTCTAATCCTGAGATAGCTTGAGATGTGATATCTCAATGCTTCTAATATCAAAACTGAGACCCTCCCTATAGCATGAGATGTGATATCTAAGTCCTTCCCATTCCTATCCTGAGACCCTTACGATAGCAGAGATGTGATATCTCAATGCTTATAGCAAACCTGAGACCCTTCCTATAGCATAAGATGTGATATCTCAATGCTTCTATCAAAACTGAGACCCTCCCTATAGCATGAGATGTGATATCTAAGTCCTTCCCATTCCTATCCTGAGACCCTTCCGATAGCAGAGATGTGATATCTCAATGCTTATACCAACCTGAGACCCTTCCTATAGCATGAGATGTGAAATCTCAATGCTTCTATCAAACCTGAGACCCTTCCTTTAGCATGAGATGTGATATCCAATTCCTTCCCATTCCAATCCTGAGACCCTTCCTATAGCATGAGATGTAATATCTCAATGCTTCTATCAAACCTGAGACCCTTCCTTTAGCATGAGATGTGATATCCAACTCCTTCCCCTTCCAAACCTGAGAACCTTCCTTTAGCATGAGGTGTGATATCCAAATCCTTCCCATTCCAATCCTGAGACCCTTCTGATAGCATGAGATGTGATATCCAACTCCTTCCCATTCCAATACTGAGACCCTTCCTATAACATGAGATGTGATATCCAACTCCTTCCCATTCCAACCTGAGACCCTTCCTATAGCATGAGAAGGGATATCCAACTCCTTCCCATTCCAATCCTGAGACCCTTACTATAGCATGAGATGTGATATCTCAATACTTCTAATACCAAACCTGAGATCCTTCCTATAACATGAGATGTGATATCCAAATCCTTCCCCTTCCAAACCTGAGACCCTCCCTTTAGCATGAGATGTGATATCCAACTCCTTCCCATTCCAATCCTGAGACCCTTCTGATAGCATGAGATGTGATATCTCAATGCTTCTAATACCAAACCTGAGATCCTTCCGATAGCATGAGATGTGATATCTCAATGCTTCTAATACCAAACCTGAGATCCTTCCTATAACATGAGATGTGATATCCAAATCCTTCCCCTTCCAAACCAGAGACCCTCCCTTTAGCGTGAGATGTGATATCCAACTCCTTCCCATTCCAATCCTTAGACCCTTCTGATAGCATGAGATGTGATGTCTCAATGCCTCTAATACCAAACCTGAGATCCTATATCTAACATGAAATGTGATATCCAACTCCTTCCCCTTCCAAACCTGAGAGCCTTCCTATAACATGAGATGTGATATCGAAGTCCTTCCCATTCCAATCCTGAGACCCTTTCTATAACATGAGATGTGATATCCCAATGCTTCTACCAAACCTGAGACCCATACTATGGCATGAGATGTGATATCAAACTCCTTCCCATTCCAATCCCGAGACCCTTCCTATAGCTTGAGATGTGATATCCAACTCCTTCCCATTCCAATTCTGAGACCCTTCCTATACAGGGAGACTTGCTATCTCAATGCTTCTAATACCAAACCTTACACCCGTCCTATAACATGAGTTGTGATATCCAAATCCTTCCCCTCCCAAACCTGAGACCCTTCCTTTATCATGAGATGTGATATCCAACTCCTTCCAATTCCAATCCTGAGACCCTTCCCATATCATGAGATTTGTTATCTCAATGCTTCTAATATCAAACTTGAGACCCTCCCTATAGCATGAGATGTGATATCCAAGTCCTTCCCATTCCAATCCTGAGACCCTTCCTATGGCATGAGATGTGATATCCAACTCCTTCCCATTCCAATCCTGAGACACTTCCTATAGCATGAGATGTGATATCTCAATGCTTCTATCAAACCTGAGACCCTTCCTTTAACATGAGATGTGGTATCCAACTCCTTCCCATTCCAATCCTGAGACCCTTCCGATAGCAGAGATGTGATATCTCAATGCTTATACCAAACCTGAGACCCTTCCTATAGCATGAGATGTGATATCCAACTCCTCCCCATTCCAATCCTGAGACCCTTCCTATACCATGAGATGTGATATCTCAATGCTTCTAATACCAAACCTGGGACCCGTCCTATAACATGAGATGTGATATCCAAATCCTTCCCCTTCCAAACGTGAGACCCTTCCTTTAGCATGAGATGTGATATCCAAATCCTTCCCATTCCAATCCTGAAACCCTTCCTATAGCATGAGATGTGATATCTCAATGTTTCTAATAAAAAACCTGAGACCCTTCCTATAGCAAGAGATGTGATATCCACATCCTTCCCATTCAAATCCTGAGACCCTTCCTATAACATGAGATGTGATATCCAACTCCTTCCCATTCCAACCTGAGACCCTTCCTATAGCATGAGAAGGGATATCCAACTCCTTCCCATTGCAATCCTGAGGTCCTTCCTATAACATGAGATGTGATATCCAATTATTTCCCATTCCAAACCTGAGACCCTTCCTATTGGATGAGATGTGATATCCAACTCCTTCCCATTCCAATCCTGAGACCCTTCCTATACCATGAGATGTGAACCGCAATGTTTCAAATACCAAACCTGGGACCCGTTCTATAACATGAGATATGATATCCAAATCCTTCCCCTTCCAAACCTGAGACCCTTCCTTTAGCATGAGATGTGATATCCAAATCCTTCCCATTCCTATCCTGAGACGCTACCTATAACATGAGATGTGATATCCAACTCCTTCCCATTCCAACCTGAGACCCTTCCTATGGCATGAGAAGTGATATCCAAATCCTTCCCATTCCAATCCTGAGATCCTTCCTATAGCATGAGATGTAATATCACAATGCTTGTAATACCAAACCTGAGACCCTTCCTATAGCATAAGATGTGATATCTCAATGCTTCTAATTCCAAACCTGGGACCCGTCCTATAACATGAGATATGATATTCAAATCCTTCCCCTTCCAAACCTGAGACCCTTCCTTTAGCATGAGATGTGATATCCAAATCCTTCCAATTCCAATCCTGAAATCCTTCCTATAGCATGAGATGTGATATCTCAATGTTTCTAATAAAAAACTGAGACCCTTCCTATAGCAAGAGATGTGATATCCAAATCCTTCCCATTCCAATCCTGAGACCCTTCCTATAACATGAGATGTGATATCCAACTCCTTCCCATTCCAATCCTGAAACCCTTCCTATAGCTTCAGGTGTGATATCAAACTCCTTCCCATTCCAATCCTGAGATAGATTGAGATGTGCTATCCAACTCCTTCCCATTCCAATCCTGAGACCCTTCCTATACCATGAGATGTGATATCTCAATGCTTCTAATACCAAACCTGAGACCGTCCTAAAACATATGTGAGATCCAAATCCTTCCCCTTCCAAACCTGAGACCTTTCCTTTAGCATGAGATGTGATATCCAACTCCTTCCCATTCCAATCTTGAGACCTTTCCTATAGCATGATATGTGATATCTCAATGCTTCTAATACCAAACCTGAGATCCTTCCTATAACATGAGATGTGTATCCAACTCCTTCCCATTCCAAACCTGAGACCCTTCCTATAGCATGAGATGTGATATCTTAATGCTTCTAAAACCAAACCTGAGAACCATCCTATAACATATGTGAAATCCAAATCCTTCCCTTTCCAAACCTGAGACCCTTCCGATAGCATGGGATGTGATATCTCAATGCTTCTAAAACCAAACATGAGAACCATCCTACAACATGAGATGTGAAATCCAAATCCTTCCGTTTCCAAACCTGAGACCCTTCCTATAGCTTGAGATGTGATATCAAACTCCTTCCCATTCCAATCCTGAGATAGCTTGAGATGTGATATCCAACTCCTTCCCATTCCAATCCTGGGACCCTTCCTATACCATGAGATGTGCTATCTCAATGCTTCCAATACCAAACCTGAGACCCGTCCTAATACATGAGATGTGAGATCCAAATCCTTCCCCTTCCAAACCTGAGACCCTTCCTATGGCTTGAGATGTGATATGAAACTCCTTCCCATTCCAACCTGAGACCCTTCCTATGGCATGAGATGTGATATCCAAATCCTTCCCATTCCAATCCTGAGACCCTTCCTATAGCATGAGATGTAATATCACAATGCTTGTAATACCAAACCTGAGACCCTTCTTAAAGCATGAGATGGGATATCCAACTCCTTCCTATACCAATCCTGAGACCCTTACGAAAGCAGAGATGTGATATCTCAATGCTTATACCAAACCTGAGACCCTTCCTATGGCATGAGATGTGATATCCAACTCCTTCCCATTCCAATCCTGAGACCCTTCCTATAGCATGAGATGTGATAACTCAATGCTTTTACCAAACCTGAGACCCTTCCTATAGCATGAGATGTGATATCCAACTCCTCCCCATTCCAATCCTGAGACCCTTCCTATACCCTGAGATGTGATATCTAAGTCCTTCCCATTCCTATCCTGAGACCCTTCCGATAGCAGAGATGTGATATCTCAATGCTTATACCAAACCTGAGACCCTTCCTATAGCATGAGATGTGATATCCAACTCCTCCCCATTCCAATCCTGAGACCCTTCCTATACCATGAGATGTGATATCTCAATGTTTCTAATACCAAACCTGAGACCCGTCCTAAAACATGAGATGTGAGATCCAAATCCTTCCCCTTCCAAACCTGAGACACTTCCTATAGCTTGAGATGTGATATCAAACTCCTTCCCATTCTAATCCTGAGATAGCTTGAGATGTGATATCTCAATGCTTCTAATATCAAAACTGAGACCCTCCCTATAGCATGAGATGTGATATCTAAGTCCTTCCCATTCCTATCCTGAGACCCTTACGATAGCAGAGATGTGATATCTCAATGCTTATAGCAAACCTGAGACCGTTCCTATAGCATAAGATGTGATATCTCAATGCTTCTATCAAAACGGAGACCCTCCCTATAGCATGAGATGTGATATCTAAGTCCTTCCCATTCCTATCCTGAGACCCTTCCGATAGCAGAGATGTGATATCTCAATGCTTATACCAACCTGAGACCCTTCCTATAGCATGAGATTTGAAATCTCAATGCTTCTATCAAACCTGAGACCCTTCCTTTAGCATGAGATGTGATATCCAATTCCTTCCCATTCCAATCCTGAGACCCTTCCTGTAGCATGAGATGTAATATATCAATGCTTCTATCAAACCTGAGACCCTTCCTTTAGCATGAGATGTGATATCCAACTCCGTCCCCTTCCAAACCTGAGAACCTTCCTTTAGCATGAGATGTGATATCCAAATCCTTCCCATTCCAATCCTAAAACCCTTCCTATAGCATGAGATGTGATATCTCTGTTTCTAATAAAAAACATGAGACCCTTCCTATAGCAAGAGATATGATATCCAAATCCTTCCCATTCCAATACTGTGACCCTTCCTATAACATGAGATGTGATATCCAACTCCTTCCCATTCCAACCTGAGACCCTTCCTATAGCATGAGAAGGGATATCCAACTCCTTCCCATTCCAATCCTGAGACCCTTCCTATACCATCAGATGTGATATCTCAATGCTTCTAATACCAAACCTGGGACCCGTCCTATAACATGTGATATGATATCCAAATCCTTCCCCTTCCAAACCTGAGACCCTTCCTTTAGCATGAGATGTGATAGCCAAATCCTTCCCATTCCAATCCTGAAACCCTTCCTTTAGCATGAGATGTGATATCTCAATGTTTCTAATAAAAAACATGAGACCCTTCCTATAGCAAGAGATATGATATCCAAATCCTTCCCATTCCAATACTGTGACCCTTCCTATAACATGAGATGTGATATCCAACTCCTTCCCATTCCAACCTGAGACCCTTCCTATAGCATGAGAAGGGATATCCAACTCCTTCCCATTCCAATCCTGAGACCCTTCCTATACCATCAGATGTGATATCTCAATGCTTCTAATACCAAACCTGGGACCCGTCCTATAACATGTGATATGATATCCAAATCCTTCCCATTCCAATCCTGAGCCCCTTCCTATAACATGAGATGTGATATCCAACTCCTTCCCATTCCAATCCTGAAACCCTTCCTATAGCTTGAGATGTGATATCAAACTCCTTCCCATTCCAATCCTGAGATAGCTTGAGATGTGCTATCCAAATCCTTCCCATTCCAATCCTGAGACCCTTCCTATAGCATGAGATGTAATATCACAATGCTTGTAATACCAAACCTGAGACCCTTCCTATAGCATAAGATGTGATATCCAACTCCTTCCCATTCCAATCCTTAGACCCTTCCTATAGCATGAGATGTGCTATCTCAATGCTTCTAATACCAAACCTGAGACCCTTCTTAAAGCATGAGATGGGATATCCAACTCCTTCCTATACCAATCCTGAGACCCTTACGAAAGCAGAGATGTGATATCTCAATGCTTATACCAAACCTGAGACCCTTCCTATGGCATGAGATGTGATATCCAACTCCTTCCCATTCCAATCCTGAGACCCTTCCTATAGCATGAGATGTGATAACTCAATGCTTTTACCAAACCTGAGACCCTTCCTATAGCATGCGATGTGATATCCAACTCCTCCCCATTCCAATCCTGAGACCCTTCCTATACCCTGAGATGTGATATCTCAATGTTTCTAATACCAAACCTGAGACCCGTCCTAAAACATGAGATGTGAGATCCAAATCCTTCCCCTTCCAAACCTGAGACCCTTCCTATAGCTTGAGATGTGATATCAAACTCCTTCCCATTCTAATCCTGAGATAGCTTGAGATTTGATATCTCAATGCTTCTAATATCAAAACTGAGACCCTTCCTATAGCAAGAGATGTGATATCCACATCCTTCCCATTCATATCCTGAGACCCTTCCTATAACATGAGATCTGATATCCAACTCCTTCCCATTCCAACCTGAGACCCTTCCTATAGCATGAGAAGGGATATCCAACTCCTTCCCATTGCAATCCTGAGATCCTTCCTATAACATGAGATGTGATATCCAATTATTTCCCATTCCAAACCTGAGACCCTTCCTATTGGATGAGATGTGATATCCAACTCCTTCCCATTCCAATCCTGAGACCCTTCCTATACCATGAGATGTGAACCGCAATGTTTCAAATACCAAACCTGGGACCCGTTCTATAACATGAGATATGATATCCAAATCCTTCCCCTTCCAAACCTGAGACCCTTCCTTTAGCATGAGATGTGATATCCAAATCCTTCCCATTCCAATCCTGAGACGCTACCTATAACATGAGATGTGATATCCAACTCCTTCCCATTCCAACCTGAGACCCTTCCTATGGCATGAGATGTGATATCCAAATCCTTCCCATTCCAATCCTGAGACCCTTCCTATAGCATGAGATGTAATATCACAATGCTTGTAATACCAAACCTGAGACCCTTCCTATAGCATAAGATGTGATATCTCAATGCTTCTAATTCCAAACCTGGGACCCGTCCTATGACATGAGATATGATATTCAAATCCTTCCCCTTCCAAACCTGAGACCCTTCCTTTAGCATGAGATGTGATATCCAAATCCTTCCAATTCCAATCCTGAAATCCTTCCTATAGCATGAGATGTGATATCTCAATGTTTCTAATAAAAAACTGAGACCCTTCCTATAGCAAGAGATGTGATATCCAAATCCTTCCCATTCCAATCCTGAGACCCTTCCTATAACATGAGATGTGATATCCAACTCCTTCCCATTCCAATCCTGAAACCCTTCCTATAGCTTCAGATGTGATATCAAACTCCTTCCCATTCCAATCCTGAGATAGCTTGAGATGTGCTATCCAACTCCTTCCCATTCCAATCCTGAGACCCTTCCTATACCATGAGATGTGATATCTCAATGCTTCTAATACCAAACCTGAGACCGTCCTAAAACATATGTGAGATCCAAATCCTTCCCCTTCCAAACCTGAGACCTTTCCTTTAGCATGAGATGTGATATCCAACTCCTTCCCATTCCAATCCTGAGACCTTTCCTATAGCATGAGATGTGATATCTTAATGCTTCTAAAACCAAACCTGAGAACCATCCTATAACATATGTGAAATCCAAATCCTTCCCTTTCCAAACCTGAGACCCTTCCGATAGCATGGGATGTGATATCTCAATGCTCCTAATACCAAACCTGAGATCCTTCCTATAACATGAGATGTGTATCCAACTCCTTCCCATTCCAAACCTGAGACCCTTCCTATAGCATGAGATGTGATATCTTAATGCTTCTAAAACCAAACCTGAGAACCATCCTATAACATATGTGAAATCCAAATCCTTCCCTTTCCAAACCTGAGACCCTTCCGATAGCAGGGGATGTGATATCTCAATGCTTCTAAAACCAAACATGAGAACCATCCTACAACATGAGATGTGAAATCCAAATCCTTCCCTTTCCAAACCTGAGACCCTTCCTATAGCTTGAGATGTGATATCAAACTCCTTCCCATTCCAATCCTGAGATAGCTTGAGATGTGATATCCAACTCCTTCCCATTCCAATCCTGAGACCCTTCCTATGGCTTGAGATGTGATATGAAACTCCTTCCCATTCCAACCTGAGACCCTTCCTATGGCATGAGATGTGATATCCAAATCCTTCCCATTCCAATCCTGAGACCCTTCCTATAGCATGAGATGTAATATCACAATGCTTGTAATACCAAACCTGAGACCCTTCCTATAGCATAAGATGTGATATCCAACTCCTTCCCATTCCAATCCTTAGACCCTTCCTATAGCATGAGATGTGCTATCTCAATGCTTCTAATACCAAACCTGAGACCCTTCTTAAAGCATGAGATGGGATATCCAACTCCTTCCTATACCAATCCTGAGACTCTTACGAAAGCAGAGATGTGATATCTCAATGCTTATACCAAACCTGAGACCCTTCCTATGGCATGAGATGTGATATCCAACTCCTTCCCATTCCAATCCTGAGACCCTTCCTATAGCATGAGATGTGATAACTCAATGCTTTTACCAAACCTGAGACCCTTCCTATAGCATGCAATGTGATATCCAACTCCTCCCCATTCCAATCCTGAGACCCTTCCTATACCCTGAGATGTGATATCTCAATGTTTCTAATACCAAACCTGAGACCCGTCCTAAAACATGAGATGTGAGATCCAAATCCTTCCCCTTCCAAACCTGAGACCCTTCCTATAGCTTGAGATGTGATATCAAACTCCTTCCCATTCTAATCCTGAGATAGCTTGAGATGTGATATCTCAATGCTTCTAATATCAAAACTGAGACCCTCCCTATAGCATGAGATGTGATATCTAAGTCCTTCCCATTCCTATCCTGAGACCCTTACGATAGCAGAGATGTGATATCTCAATGCTTATAGCAAACCTGAGACCCTTCCTATAGCATAAGATGTGATATCTCAATGCTTCTATCAAAACTGAGACCCTCCCTATAGCATGAGATGTGATATCTAAGTCCTTCCCATTCCTATCCTGAGACCCTTCCGATAGCAGAGATGTGATATCTCAATGCTTATACCAACCTGAGACCCTTCCTATAGCATGAGATGTGAAATCTCAATGCTTCTATCAAACCTGAGACCCTTCCTTTAGCATGAGATGTGATATCCAATTCCTTCCCATTCCAATCCTGAGACCCTTCCTATAGCATGAGATGTAATATCTCAATGCTTCTATCAAACCTGAGACCCTTCCTTTAGCATGAGATGTGATATCCAACTCCTTCCCCTTCCAAACCTGAGAACCTTCCTTTAGCATGAGGTGTGATATCCAAATCCTTCCCATTCCAATCCTGAGACCCTTCTGATAGCATGAGATGTGATATCCAACTCCTTCCCATTCCAATACTGAGACCCTTCCTATAACATGAGATGTGATATCCAACTCCTTCCCATTCCAACCTGAGACCCTTCCTATAGCATGAGAAGGGATATCCAACTCCTTCCCATTCCAATCCTGAGACCCTTACTATAGCATGAGATGTGATATCTCAATACTTCTAATACCAAACCTGAGATCCTTCCTATAACATGAGATGTGATATCCAAATCCTTCCCCTTCCAAACCTGAGACCCTCCCTTTAGCATGAGATGTGATATCCAACTCCTTCCCATTCCAATCCTGAGACCCTTCTGATAGCATGAGATGTGATATCTCAATGCTTCTAATACCAAACCTGAGATCCTTCCGATAGCATGAGATGTGATATCTCAATGCTTCTAATACCAAACCTGAGATCCTTCCTATAACATGAGATGTGATATCCAAATCCTTCCCCTTCCAAACCAGAGACCCTCCCTTTAGCGTGAGATGTGATATCCAACTCCTTCCCATTCCAATCCTTAGACCCTTCTGATAGCATGAGATGTGATGTCTCAATGCCTCTAATACCAAACCTGAGATCCTATATCTAACATGAAATGTGATATCCAACTCCTTCCCCTTCCAAACCTGAGAGCCTTCCTATAACATGAGATGTGATATCGAAGTCCTTCCCATTCCAATCCTGAGACCCTTTCTATAACATGAGATGTGATATCCCAATGCTTCTACCAAACCTGAGACCCATACTATGGCATGAGATGTGATATCAAACTCCTTCCCATTCCAATCCCGAGACCCTTCCTATAGCTTGAGATGTGATATCCAACTCCTTCCCATTCCAATTCTGAGACCCTTCCTATACAGGGAGACTTGCTATCTCAATGCTTCTAATACCAAACCTTACACCCGTCCTATAACATGAGTTGTGATATCCAAATCCTTCCCCTCCCAAACCTGAGACCCTTCCTTTATCATGAGATGTGATATCCAACTCCTTCCAATTCCAATCCTGAGACCCTTCCCATATCATGAGATTTGTTATCTCAATGCTTCTAATATCAAACTTGAGACCCTCCCTATAGCATGAGATGTGATATCCAAGTCCTTCCCATTCCAATCCTGAGACCCTTCCTATGGCATGAGATGTGATATCCAACTCCTTCCCATTCCAATCCTGAGACACTTCCTATAGCATGAGATGTGATATCTCAATGCTTCTATCAAACCTGAGACCCTTCCTTTAACATGAGATGTGGTATCCAACTCCTTCCCATTCCAATCCTGAAACCCTTCCTATGGCATGAGTTGTGATATCTCAATGCTTCTAATACCAAACCTGGGACCCGTCCTATAACATGAGATGTGATATCCAAATCCTTCCCCTTCCAAACGTGAGACCCTTCCTTTAGCATGAGATGTGATATCCAAATCCTTCCCATTCCAATCCTGAAACCCTTCCTATAGCATGAGATGTGATATCTCAATGTTTCTAATAAAAAACCTGAGACCCTTCCTATAGCAAGAGATGTGATATCCACATCCTTCCCATTCAAATCCTGAGACCCTTCCTATAACATGAGATGTGATATCCAACTCCTTCCCATTCCAACCTGAGACCCTTCCTATAGCATGAGAAGGGATATCCAACTCCTTCCCATTGCAATCCTGAGGTCCTTCCTATAACATGAGATGTGATATCCAATTATTTCCCATTCCAAACCTGAGACCCTTCCTATTGGATGAGATGTGATATCCAACTCCTTCCCATTCCAATCCTGAGACCCTTCCTATACCATGAGATGTGAACCGCAATGTTTCAAATACCAAACCTGGGACCCGTTCTATAACATGAGATATGATATCCAAATCCTTCCCCTTCCAAACCTGAGACCCTTCCTTTAGCATGAGATGTGATATCCAAATCCTTCCCATTCCTATCCTGAGACGCTACCTATAACATGAGATGTGATATCCAACTCCTTCCCATTCCAACCTGAGACCCTTCCTATGGCATGAGAAGTGATATCCAAATCCTTCCCATTCCAATCCTGAGATCCTTCCTATAGCATGAGATGTAATATCACAATGCTTGTAATACCAAACCTGAGACCCTTCCTATAGCATAAGATGTGATATCTCAATGCTTCTAATTCCAAACCTGGGACCCGTCCTATAACATGAGATATGATATTCAAATCCTTCCCCTTCCAAACCTGAGACCCTTCCTTTAGCATGAGATGTGATATCCAAATCCTTCCAATTCCAATCCTGAAATCCTTCCTATAGCATGAGATGTGATATCTCAATGTTTCTAATAAAAAACTGAGACCCTTCCTATAGCAAGAGATGTGATATCCAAATCCTTCCCATTCCAATCCTGAGACCCTTCCTATAACATGAGATGTGATATCCAACTCCTTCCCATTCCAATCCTGAAACCCTTCCTATAGCTTCAGGTGTGATATCAAACTCCTTCCCATTCCAATCCTGAGATAGATTGAGATGTGCTATCCAACTCCTTCCCATTCCAATCCTGAGACCCTTCCTATACCATGAGATGTGATATCTCAATGCTTCTAATACCAAACCTGAGACCGTCCTAAAACATATGTGAGATCCAAATCCTTCCCCTTCCAAACCTGAGACCTTTCCTTTAGCATGAGATGTGATATCCAACTCCTTCCCATTCCAATCTTGAGACCTTTCCTATAGCATGATATGTGATATCTCAATGCTTCTAATACCAAACCTGAGATCCTTCCTATAACATGAGATGTGTATCCAACTCCTTCCCATTCCAAACCTGAGACCCTTCCTATAGCATGAGATGTGATATCTTAATGCTTCTAAAACCAAACCTGAGAACCATCCTATAACATATGTGAAATCCAAATCCTTCCCTTTCCAAACCTGAGACCCTTCCGATAGCATGGGATGTGATATCTCAATGCTTCTAAAACCAAACATGAGAACCATCCTACAACATGAGATGTGAAATCCAAATCCTTCCGTTTCCAAACCTGAGACCCTTCCTATAGCTTGAGATGTGATATCAAACTCCTTCCCATTCCAATCCTGAGATAGCTTGAGATGTGATATCCAACTCCTTCCCA